>NW_026869982.1:840000-852500 GCF_027579695.1 Neoarius graeffei
TGCCTTGCGAGCAGAAGGAAAATTCAAACAGATTTCTGCAAGGAGACAAAATAAAATGCTTACAGTACCTGGTATTCCTAGGCAGTCTCACACTCAAGTACTAACCAGGCCCAACTCTGTTTAGCTTCTCAGATCAGACAGGATCAGGCATTGTCAGAGTGGTTTGGACGTAAACAACAGTCTGGAAATGTGCGCCTTGCCTTGCCTTGCCTTGCCTTGCCTTGCCTTGCCTTGCCTTGCCTTGCCTTGCCTTGCCTTGCCTTGCCTTGCCTTGCCTTGCCTTGCCTTGCCTTGCCTTGCCTTGCGCCCAGAAGGAAAATTCTTGCCTTGCGAGCAGAAGGAAAATTCAAACAGATTTCTGCAAGAAGACAAAATAAAATGCTTACAGTACCTGGTATTCCTAGGCAGTCTCCCACTCAAGTACTAACCAGGCCCAACTCTGTTTAGCTTCTGAGATCAGACGGGATCAGGCGTTGTCAGAGTGGTTTGGCCATAAGCAACAGTTAGTTGGAAATGTGCCGTTTTTCTTGCCTTGCCTTGCCTTGCGCCCAGAAGGAAAATTCTTGCCTTGCGAGCAGAAGGAAAATTCAAACAGATTTCTGCAAGAAGACAAAATAAAATGCTCACAGTACCTGGTATTCCTAGGCAGTCTCCCACTCAAGTACTAACCAGGCCCAACTCTGTTTAGCTTCTGAGATCAGACAGGATCAGGCGTTGTCAGAGTGGTTTGGCCATAAGCAACAGTTAGTTGGAAATGTGCCGTTTTTCTTGCCTTGCCTTGCGACCAGAAGGAAAATTCTTGCCTTGCGAGCAGAAGGAAAATTCAAACAGATTTCTGCAAGAAGACAAAATAAAATGCTTACAGTACCTGGTATTACTAGGCAGTCTCCCACTCAAGTACTAAACAGGCCCAACTCTGTTTAGTTTCTGAGATCTGACAGGATCAGGCGTTGTCAGAGTGGTTTGGCCGTAAGCAACAGCTTGTTGGAAATGTGCCATTTTTCTTGCCTTGCGATCAGAAGGAAAATTCTTGCCTTGCGACCAGAAGGAAAATTCAAACAGATTTCTGCAAGAAGACAAAATAAAATGCTTACAGTACCTGGTATTCCTAGGCAGTCTCCCACTCAAGTACTAACCAGGCCCAACTCTGTTTAGCTTCTGACATCAGACGGGATCAGGCGTTGTCAGAGTGGTTTGGCCATAAGCAACAGTTAGTTGGAAATGTGCCGTTTTTCTTGCCTTGCCTTGCGCCCAGAAGGAAAATTCTTGCCTTGCGAGCAGAAGGAAAATTCAAACAGATTTCTGCAAGGAGACAAAATAAAATGCTTACAGTACCTGGTATTCCTAGGCAGTCTCACACTCAAGTACTAACCAGGCCCAACTCTGTTTAGCTTCTCAGATCAGACAGGATCAGGCATTGTCAGAGTGGTTTGGACGTAAACAACAGTCTGGAAATGTGCGCCTTGCCTTGCCTTGCCTTGCCTTGCCTTGCCTTGCCTTGCCTTGCCTTGCCTTGCCTTGCCTTGCCTTGCCTTGCCTTGCCTTGCCTTGCCTTGCCTTGCCTTGCCTTGCCTTGCCTTGCCTTGCCTTGCGCCCAGAAGGAAAATTCTTGCCTTGCGAGCAGAAGGAAAATTCAAACAGATTTCTGCAAGAAGACAAAATAAAATGCTTACAGTACCTGGTATTCCTAGGCAGTCTCCCACTCAAGTACTAACCAGGCCCAACTCTGTTTAGCTTCTGAGATCAGACGGGATCAGGCGTTGTCAGAGTGGTTTGGCCATAAGCAACAGTTAGTTGGAAATGTGTCGTTTTTCT
Organism: Neoarius graeffei; assembly: GCF_027579695.1. Taxonomy (NCBI): domain Eukaryota; kingdom Metazoa; phylum Chordata; class Actinopteri; order Siluriformes; family Ariidae; genus Neoarius; species Neoarius graeffei. Next base: position 841,816 of record NW_026869982.1, read on the forward strand.
TGCCTTGCCTTGCCTTGCGCCCAGAAGGAAAATTCTTGCCTTGCGAGCAGAAGGAAAATTCAAACAGATTTCTGCTAGAAGACAAAATAAAATGCTTACAGTACCTGGTATTCCTAGGCAGTCTCCCACTCAAGTACTAACCAGGCCCAACTCTGTTTAGCTTCTGAGATCAGACGGGATCAGGCGTTGTCAGAGTGGTTTGGCCATAAGCAACAGTTAGTTGGAAATGTGCCGTTTTTCTTGCCTTGCCTTGCCTTGCGACCAGAAGGAAAATTCTTGCCTTGCGAGCAGAAGGAAAATTCAAACAGATTTCTGCAAGAAGACAAAATAAAATGCTTACAGTACCTGGTATTCCTAGGCAGTCTCCCACTCAAGTACTAACCAGGCCTAACTCTGTTTAGCTTCTGAGATCAGACGGGATCAGGCGTTGTCAGAGTGGTTTGGCCATAAGCAACAGTGAGTTGGAAATGTGCCGTTTTTCTTGCCTTGCCTTGCCTTGCGCCCAGAAGGAAAATTCTTGCCTTGCGAGCAGAAGGAAAATTCAAACAGATTTCTGCTAGAAGACAAAATAAAATGCTTACAGTACCTGGTATTCCTAGGCAGTCTCCCACTCAAGTACTATCCAGGCCCAACTCTGTTTAGCTTCTGAGATCAGACGGGATCAGGCGTTGTCAGAGTGGTTTGGCCATAAGCAGCAGTTAGTTGGAAATGTGCCGTTTTTCTTGCCTTGCCTTGCGACCAGAAGGAAAATTCTTGCCTTGCGAGCAGAAGGAAAATTCAAACAGATTTCTGCAAGAAGACAAAATAAAATGCTTACAGTACCTGGTATTACTAGGCAGTCTCCCACTCAAGTACTAAACAGGCCCAACTCTGTTTAGTTTCTGAGATCTGACAGGATCAGGCGTTGTCAGAGTGGTTTGGCCGTAAGCAACAGCTTGTTGGAAATGTGCCATTTTTCTTGCCTTGCGCCCAGAAGGAAAATTCTTGCCTTGCGACCAGAAGGAAAATTCAAACAGATTTCTGCTAGAAGACAAAATAAAATGCTTACAGTACCTGGTATTCCTAGGCATTCTCCCACTCAAGTACTAACCAGGCCCAACTCTGTTTAGCTTCTGAGATCAGACGGGATCAGGCGTTGTCAGAGTGGTTTGGCCATAAGCAACAGTTAGTTGGAAATGTGCCGTTTTTCTTGCCTTGCCTTGCCTTGCCTTGCGCCCAGAAGGAAAATTCTTGCCTTGCGAGCAGAAGGAAAATTCAAACAGATTTCTGCAAGAAGACAAAATAAAATGCTTACAGTACCTGGTATTCCTAGGCAGTCTCCCACTCAAGTACTAACCAGGCCCAACTCTGTTTAGCTTCTGAGATCAGACGGGATCAGGCGTTGTCAGAGTGGTTTGGCCATAAGCAACAGTTAGTTGGAAATGTGCCGTTTTTCTTGCCTTGCCTTGCCTTGCGCCCAGAAGGAAAATTCTTGCCTTGCGAGCAGAAGGAAAATTCAAACAGATTTCTGCTAGAAGACAAAATAAAATGCTTACAGTACCTGGTATTCCTATTCAGTCTCCCACTCAAGTACTAACCAGGCCCAACTCTGTTTAGTTTCTGAGATCAGACGGGATCAGGCGATGTCAGAGTGGTTTGGCCATAAGCAACAGTTAGTTGGAAATGTGCCGTTTTTCTTGCCTTGCCTTGCCTTGCGCCCAGAAGGAAAATTCTTGCCTTGCGAGCAGAAGGAAAATTCAAACAGATTTCTGCAAGAAGACAAAATAAAATGCTTACAGTACCTGGTATTCCTAGGCAGTCTCCCACTCAAGTACTAACCAGGCCCAACTCTGTTTAGCTTCTGAGATCAGACGGGATCAGGCGTTGTCAGAGTGGTTTGGCCATAAGCAACAGTTAGTTGGAAATGTGCCGTTTTTCTTGCCTTGCCTTGCGCCCAGAAGGAAAATTCTTGCCTTGCGAGCAGAAGGAAAATTCAAACAGATTTCTGCTAGAAGACAAAATAAAATGCTTACAGTACCTGGTATTCCTAGGCAGTCTCCCACTCAAGTACTAACCAGGCCCAACTCTGTTTAGCTTCTGAGATCAGACGGGATCAGGCGTTGTCAGAGTGGTTTGGCCATAAGCAACAGTTAGTTGGAAATGTGCCGTTTTTCTTGCCTTGCCTTGCGACCAGAAGGAAAATTCTTGCCTTGCGAGCAGAAGGAAAATTCAAACAGATTTCTGCAAGAAGACAAAATAAAATGCTTACAGTACCTGGTATTACTAGGCAGTCTCCCACTCAAGTACTAAACAGGCCCAACTCTGTTTAGCTTCTCAGATCAGACAGGATCAGGCATTGTCAGAGTGGTTTGGACATAAGCAATAGTCTGGAAATGTGCCGTTTTTCTTGCCTTGCCTTGCGATCAGAAGGAAAATTCTTGCCTTGCGACCAGAAGGAAAATTCAAACAGATTTCTGCAAGAAGACAAAATAAAATGCTTACAGTACCTGGTATTCCTAGGCAGTCTCCCACTCAAGTACTAACCAGGCCCAACTCTGTTTAGCTTCTGACATCAGACGGGATCAGGCGTTGTCAGAGTGGTTTGGCCATAAGCAACAGTTAGTTGGAAATGTGCCGTTTTTCTTGCCTTGCCTTGCCTTGCGCCCAGAAGGAAAATTCTTGCCTTGCGAGCAGAAGGAAAATTCAAACAGATTTCTGCTAGAAGACAAAATAAAATGCTTACAGTACCTGGTATTCCTAGGCAGTCTCCCACTCAAGTACTAACCAGGCCCAACTCTGTTTAGCTTCTGAGATCAGACGGGATCAGGCGTTGTCAGAGTGGTTTGGCCGTAAGCAACAGTTAGTTGGAAATGTGCCGTTTTTCTTGCCTTGCCTTGCGACCAGAAGGAAAATTCTTGCCTTGCGAGCAGAAGGAAAATTCAAACAGATTTCTGCAAGGAGACAAAATAAAATGCTTACAGTACCTGGTATTCCTAGGCAGTCTCACACTCAAGTACTAACCAGGCCCAACTCTGTTTAGCTTCTCAGATCAGACAGGATCAGGCATTGTCAGAGTGGTTTGGACGTAAACAACAGTCTGGAAATGTGTGCCTTGCCTTGCCTTGCCTTGCCTTGCCTTGCCTTGCCTTGCCTTGCGCCCAGAAGGAAAATTCTTGCCTTGCGAGCAGAAGGAAAATTCAAACAGATTTCTGCAAGAAGACAAAATAAAATGCTTACAGTACCTGGTATTCCTAGGCAGTCTCCCACTCAAGTACTAACCAGGCCCAACTCTGTTTAGCTTCTGAGATCAGACGGGATCAGGCGTTGTCAGAGTGGTTTGGCCATAAGCAACAGTTAGTTGGAAATGTGTCGTTTTTCTTGCCTTGCCTTGCCTTGCGCCCAGAAGGAAAATTCTTGCCTTGCGAGCAGAAGGAAAATTCAAACAGATTTCTGCTAGAAGACAAAATAAAATGCTTACAGTACCTGGTATTCCTAGGCAGTCTCCCACTCAAGTACTAACCAGGCCCAACTCTGTTTAGCTTCTGAGATCAGACGGGATCAGGCGTTGTCAGAGTGGTTTGGCCATAAGCAACAGTTAGCTGGAAATGTGCCGTTTTTCTTGCCTTGCCTTGCCTTGCGACCAGAAGGAAAATTCTTGCCTTGCGAGCAGAAGGAAAATTCAAACAGATTTCTGCAAGAAGACAAAATAAAATGCTTACAGTACCTGGTATTCCTAGGCAGTCTCCCACTCAAGTACTAACCAGGCCTAACTCTGTTTAGCTTCTGAGATCAGACGGGATCAGGCGTTGTCAGAGTGGTTTGGCCATAAGCAACAGTGAGTTGGAAATGTGCCGTTTTTCTTGCCTTGCCTTGCCTTGCGCCCAGAAGGAAAATTCTTGCCTTGCGAGCAGAAGGAAAATTCAAACAGATTTCTGCTAGAAGACAAAATAAAATGCTTACAGTACCTGGTATTCCTAGGCAGTCTCCCACTCAAGTACTATCCAGGCCCAACTCTGTTTAGCTTCTGAGATCAGACGGGATCAGGCGTTGTCAGAGTGGTTTGGCCATAAGCAGCAGTTAGTTGGAAATGTTCCGTTTTTCTTGCCTTGCCTTGCGACCAGAAGGAAAATTCTTGCCTTGCGAGCAGAAGGAAAATTCAAACAGATTTCTGCAAGAAGACAAAATAAAATGCTTACAGTACCTGGTATTACTAGGCAGTCTCCCACTCAAGTACTAAACAGGCCCAACTCTGTTTAGTTTCTGAGATCTGACAGGATCAGGCGTTGTCAGAGTGGTTTGGCCGTAAGCAACAGCTTGTTGGAAATGTGCCATTTTTCTTGCCTTGCGCCCAGAAGGAAAATTCTTGCCTTGCGACCAGAAGGAAAATTCAAACAGATTTCTGCTAGAAGACAAAATAAAATGCTTACAGTACCTGGTATTCCTAGGCAGTCTCCCACTCAAGTACTAACCAGGCCCAACTCTGTTTAGCTTCTGAGATCAGACGGGATCAGGCGTTGTCAGAGTGGTTTGGCCATAAGCAACAGTTAGTTGGAAATGTGCCGTTTTTCTTGCCTTGCCTTGCCTTGCCTTGCGCCCAGAAGGAAAATTCTTGCCTTGCGAGCAGAAGGAAAATTCAAACAGATTTCTGCAAGAAGACAAAATAAAATGCTTACAGTACCTGGTATTCCTAGGCAGTCTCCCACTCAAGTACTAACCAGGCCCAACTCTGTTTAGCTTCTGAGATCAGACGGGATCAGGCGTTGTCAGAGTGGTTTGGCCATAAGCAACAGTTAGTTGGAAATGTGCCGTTTTTCTTGCCTTGCCTTGCCTTGCGCCCAGAAGGAAAATTCTTGCCTTGCGAGCAGAAGGAAAATTCAAACAGATTTCTGCTAGAAGACAAAATAAAATGCTTACAGTACCTGGTATTCCTATTCAGTCTCCCACTCAAGTACTAACCAGGCCCAACTCTGTTTAGTTTCTGAGATCAGACGGGATCAGGCGATGTCAGAGTGGTTTGGCCATAAGCAACAGTTAGTTGGAAATGTGCCGTTTTTCTTGCCTTGCCTTGCCTTGCGCCCAGAAGGAAAATTCTTGCCTTGCGAGCAGAAGGAAAATTCAAACAGATTTCTGCAAGAAGACAAAATAAAATGCTTACAGTACCTGGTATTCCTAGGCAGTCTCCCACTCAAGTACTAACCAGGCCCAACTCTGTTTAGCTTCTGAGATCAGACGGGATCAGGCGTTGTCAGAGTGGTTTGGCCATAAGCAACAGTTAGTTGGAAATGTGCCGTTTTTCTTGCCTTGCCTTGCGCCCAGAAGGAAAATTCTTGCCTTGCGAGCAGAAGGAAAATTCAAACAGATTTCTGCTAGAAGACAAAATAAAATGCTTACAGTACCTGGTATTCCTAGGCAGTCTCCCACTCAAGTACTAACCAGGCCCAACTCTGTTTAGCTTCTGAGATCAGACGGGATCAGGCGTTGTCAGAGTGGTTTGGCCATAAGCAACAGTTAGTTGGAAATGTGCCGTTTTTCTTGCCTTGCCTTGCGACCAGAAGGAAAATTCTTGCCTTGCGAGCAGAAGGAAAATTCAAACAGATTTCTGCAAGAAGACAAAATAAAATGCTTACAGTACCTGGTATTACTAGGCAGTCTCCCACTCAAGTACTAAACAGGCCCAACTCTGTTTAGCTTCTCAGATCAGACAGGATCAGGCATTGTCAGAGTGGTTTGGACATAAGCAATAGTCTGGAAATGTGCCGTTTTTCTTGCCTTGCCTTGCGATCAGAAGGAAAATTCTTGCCTTGCGACCAGAAGGAAAATTCAAACAGATTTCTGCAAGAAGACAAAATAAAATGCTTACAGTACCTGGTATTCCTAGGCAGTCTCCCACTCAAGTACTAACCAGGCCCAACTCTGTTTAGCTTCTGACATCAGACGGGATCAGGCGTTGTCAGAGTGGTTTGGCCATAAGCAACAGTTAGTTGGAAATGTGCCGTTTTTCTTGCCTTGCCTTGCCTTGCGCCCAGAAGGAAAATTCTTGCCTTGCGAGCAGAAGGAAAATTCAAACAGATTTCTGCTAGAAGACAAAATAAAATGCTTACAGTACCTGGTATTCCTAGGCAGTCTCCCACTCAAGTACTAACCAGGCCCAACTCTGTTTAGCTTCTGAGATCAGACGGGATCAGGCGTTGTCAGAGTGGTTTGGCCGTAAGCAACAGTTAGTTGGAAATGTGCCGTTTTTCTTGCCTTGCCTTGCGACCAGAAGGAAAATTCTTGCCTTGCGAGCAGAAGGAAAATTCAAACAGATTTCTGCAAGGAGACAAAATAAAATGCTTACAGTACCTGGTATTCCTAGGCAGTCTCACACTCAAGTACTAACCAGGCCCAACTCTGTTTAGCTTCTCAGATCAGACAGGATCAGGCATTGTCAGAGTGGTTTGGACGTAAACAACAGTCTGGAAATGTGCGCCTTGCCTTGCCTTGCCTTGCCTTGCCTTGCCTTGCCTTGCCTTGCCTTGCCTTGCCTTGCCTTGCCTTGCCTTGCCTTGCCTTGCCTTGCCTTGCCTTGCGCCCAGAAGGAAAATTCTTGCCTTGCGAGCAGAAGGAAAATTCAAACAGATTTCTGCAAGAAGACAAAATAAAATGCTTACAGTACCTGGTATTCCTAGGCAGTCTCCCACTCAAGTACTAACCAGGCCCAACTCTGTTTAGCTTCTGAGATCAGACGGGATCAGGCGTTGTCAGAGTGGTTTGGCCATAAGCAACAGTTAGTTGGAAATGTGCCGTTTTTCTTGCCTTGCCTTGCCTTGCGCCCAGAAGGAAAATTCTTGCCTTGCGAGCAGAAGGAAAATTCAAACAGATTTCTGCTAGAAGACAAAATAAAATGCTTACAGTACCTGGTATTCCTATTCAGTCTCCCACTCAAGTACTAACCAGGCCCAACTCTGTTTAGTTTCTGAGATCAGACGGGATCAGGCGATGTCAGAGTGGTTTGGCCATAAGCAACAGTTAGTTGGAAATGTGCCGTTTTTCTTGCCTTGCCTTGCCTTGCGCCCAGAAGGAAAATTCTTGCCTTGCGAGCAGAAGGAAAATTCAAACAGATTTCTGCAAGAAGACAAAATAAAATGCTTACAGTACCTGGTATTCCTAGGCAGTCTCCCACTCAAGTACTAACCAGGCCCAACTCTGTTTAGCTTCTGAGATCAGACGGGATCAGGCGTTGTCAGAGTGGTTTGGCCATAAGCAACAGTTAGTTGGAAATGTGCCGATTTTCTTGCCTTGCCTTGCGCCCAGAAGGAAAATTCTTGCCTTGCGAGCAGAAGGAAAATTCAAACAGATTTCTGCTAGAAGACAAAATAAAATGCTTACAGTACCTGGTATTCCTAGGCAGTCTCCCACTCAAGTACTAACCAGGCCCAACTCTGTTTAGCTTCTGAGATCAGACGGGATCAGGCGTTGTCAGAGTGGTTTGGCCATAAGCAACAGTTAGTTGGAAATGTGCCGTTTTTCTTGCCTTGCCTTGCGACCAGAAGGAAAATTCTTGCCTTGCGAGCAGAAGGAAAATTCAAACAGATTTCTGCAAGAAGACAAAATAAAATGCTTACAGTACCTGGTATTACTAGGCAGTCTCCCACTCAAGTACTAAACAGGCCCAACTCTGTTTAGCTTCTCAGATCAGACAGGATCAGGCATTGTCAGAGTGGTTTGGACATAAGCAATAGTCTGGAAATGTGCCGTTTTTCTTGCCTTGCCTTGCGATCAGAAGGAAAATTCTTGCCTTGCGACCAGAAGGAAAATTCAAACAGATTTCTGCAAGAAGACAAAATAAAATGCTTACAGTACCTGGTATTCCTAGGCAGTCTCCCACTCAAGTACTAACCAGGCCCAACTCTGTTTAGCTTCTGACATCAGACGGGATCAGGCGTTGTCAGAGTGGTTTGGCCATAAGCAACAGTTAGTTGGAAATGTGCCGTTTTTCTTGCCTTGCCTTGCCTTGCGCCCAGAAGGAAAATTCTTGCCTTGCGAGCAGAAGGAAAATTCAAACAGATTTCTGCTAGAAGACAAAATAAAATGCTTACAGTACCTGGTATTCCTAGGCAGTCTCCCACTCAAGTACTAACCAGGCCCAACTCTGTTTAGCTTCTGAGATCAGACGGGATCAGGCGTTGTCAGAGTGGTTTGGCCGTAAGCAACAGTTAGTTGGAAATGTGCCGTTTTTCTTGCCTTGCCTTGCGACCAGAAGGAAAATTCTTGCCTTGCGAGCAGAAGGAAAATTCAAACAGATTTCTGCAAGGAGACAAAATAAAATGCTTACAGTACCTGGTATTCCTAGGCAGTCTCACACTCAAGTACTAACCAGGCCCAACTCTGTTTAGCTTCTCAGATCAGACAGGATCAGGCATTGTCAGAGTGGTTTGGACGTAAACAACAGTCTGGAAATGTGCGCCTTGCCTTGCCTTGCCTTGCCTTGCCTTGCCTTGCCTTGCCTTGCCTTGCCTTGCCTTGCCTTGCCTTGCCTTGCCTTGCCTTGCCTTGCCTTGCCTTGCCTTGCCTTGCCTTGCCTTGCCTTGCCTTGCGCCCAGAAGGAAAATTCTTGCCTTGCGAGCAGAAGGAAAATTCAAACAGATTTCTGCAAGAAGACAAAATAAAATGCTTACAGTACCTGGTATTCCTAGGCAGTCTCCCACTCAAGTACTAACCAGGCCCAACTCTGTTTAGCTTCTGAGATCAGACGGGATCAGGCGTTGTCAGAGTGGTTTGGCCATAAGCAACAGTTAGTTGGAAATGTGTCGTTTTTCTTGCCTTGCCTTGCCTTGCGCCCAGAAGGAAAATTCTTGCCTTGCGAGCAGAAGGAAAATTCAAACAGATTTCTGCTAGAAGACAAAATAAAATGCTTACAGTACCTGGTATTCCTAGGCAGTCTCCCACTCAAGTACTAACCAGGCCCAACTCTGTTTAGCTTCTGAGATCAGACGGGATCAGGCGTTGTCAGAGTGGTTTGGCCATAAGCAACAGTTAGTTGGAAATGTGCCGTTTTTCTTGCCTTGCCTTGCCTTGCGACCAGAAGGAAAATTCTTGCCTTGCGAGCAGAAGGAAAATTCAAACAGATTTCTGCAAGAAGACAAAATAAAATGCTTACAGTACCTGGTATTCCTAGGCAGTCTCCCACTCAAGTACTAACCAGGCCTAACTCTGTTTAGCTTCTGAGATCAGACGGGATCAAGCGTTGTCAGAGTGGTTTGGCCATAAGCAACAGTGAGTTGGAAATGTGCCGTTTTTCTTGCCTTGCCTTGCCTTGCGCCCAGAAGGAAAATTCTTGCCTTGCGAGCAGAAGGAAAATTCAAACAGATTTCTGCTAGAAGACAAAATAAAATGCTTACAGTACCTGGTATTCCTAGGCAGTCTCCCACTCAAGTACTATCCAGGCCCAACTCTGTTTAGCTTCTGAGATCAGACGGGATCAGGCGTTGTCAGAGTGGTTTGGCCATAAGCAGCAGTTAGTTGGAAATGTGCCGTTTTTCTTGCCTTGCCTTGCGACCAGAAGGAAAATTCTTGCCTTGCGAGCAGAAGGAAAATTCAAACAGATTTCTGCAAGAAGACAAAATAAAATGCTTACAGTACCTGGTATTACTAGGCAGTCTCCCACTCAAGTACTAAACAGGCCCAACTCTGTTTAGTTTCTGAGATCTGACAGGATCAGGCGTTGTCAGAGTGGTTTGGCCGTAAGCAACAGCTTGTTGGAAATGTGCCATTTTTCTTGCCTTGCGCCCAGAAGGAAAATTCTTGCCTTGCGACCAGAAGGAAAATTCAAACAGATTTCTGCTAGAAGACAAAATAAAATGCTTACAGTACCTGGTATTCCTAGGCAGTCTCCCACTCAAGTACTAACCAGGCCCAACTCTGTTTAGCTTCTGAGATCAGACGGGATCAGGCGTTGTCAGAGTGGTTTGGCCATAAGCAACAGTTAGTTGGAAATGTGCCGTTTTTCTTGCCTTGCCTTGCCTTGCCTTGCGCCCAGAAGGAAAATTCTTGCCTTGCGAGCAGAAGGAAAATTCAAACAGATTTCTGCAAGAAGACAAAATAAAATGCTTACAGTACCTGGTATTCCTAGGCAGTCTCCCACTCAAGTACTAACCAGGCCCAACTCTGTTTAGCTTCTGAGATCAGACGGGATCAGGCGTTGTCAGAGTGGTTTGGCCATAAGCAACAGTTAGTTGGAAATGTGCCGTTTTTCTTGCCTTGCCTTGCCTTGCGCCCAGAAGGAAAATTCTTGCCTTGCGAGCAGAAGGAAAATTCAAACAGATTTCTGCTAGAAGACAAAATAAAATGCTTACAGTACCTGGTATTCCTATTCAGTCTCCCACTCAAGTACTAACCAGGCCCAACTCTGTTTAGTTTCTGAGATCAGACGGGATCAGGCGATGTCAGAGTGGTTTGGCCATAAGCAACAGTTAGTTGGAAATGTGCCGTTTTTCTTGCCTTGCCTTGCCTTGCGCCCAGAAGGAAAATTCTTGCCTTGCGAGCAGAAGGAAAATTCAAACAGATTTCTGCAAGAAGACAAAATAAAATGCTTACAGTACCTGGTATTCCTAGGCAGTCTCCCACTCAAGTACTAACCAGGCCCAACTCTGTTTAGCTTCTGAGATCAGACGGGATCAGGCGTTGTCAGAGTGGTTTGGCCATAAGCAACAGTTAGTTGGAAATGT
>NW_026869982.1:855000-857500 GCF_027579695.1 Neoarius graeffei
GATCAGAAGGAAAATTCTTGCCTTGCGACCAGAAGGAAAATTCAAACAGATTTCTGCAAGAAGACAAAATAAAATGCTTACAGTACCTGGTATTCCTAGGCAGTCTCCCACTCAAGTACTAACCAGGCCCAACTCTGTTTAGCTTCTGACATCAGACGGGATCAGGCGTTGTCAGAGTGGTTTGGCCATAAGCAACAGTTAGTTGGAAATGTGCCGTTTTTCTTGCCTTGCCTTGCCTTGCGCCCAGAAGGAAAATTCTTGCCTTGCGAGCAGAAGGAAAATTCAAACAGATTTCTGCTAGAAGACAAAATAAAATGCTTACAGTACCTGGTATTCCTAGGCAGTCTCCCACTCAAGTACTAACCAGGCCCAACTCTGTTTAGCTTCTGAGATCAGACGGGATCAGGCGTTGTCAGAGTGGTTTGGCCGTAAGCAACAGTTAGTTGGAAATGTGCCGTTTTTCTTGCCTTGCCTTGCGACCAGAAGGAAAATTCTTGCCTTGCGAGCAGAAGGAAAATTCAAACAGATTTCTGCAAGGAGACAAAATAAAATGCTTACAGTACCTGGTATTCCTAGGCAGTCTCACACTCAAGTACTAACCAGGCCCAACTCTGTTTAGCTTCTCAGATCAGACAGGATCAGGCATTGTCAGAGTGGTTTGGACGTAAACAACAGTCTGGAAATGTGCGCCTTGCCTTGCCTTGCCTTGCCTTGCCTTGCCTTGCCTTGCCTTGCCTTGCCTTGCCTTGCCTTGCCTTGCCTTGCCTTGCCTTGCCTTGCCTTGCCTTGCCTTGCCTTGCCTTGCGCCCAGAAGGAAAATTCTTGCCTTGCGAGCAGAAGGAAAATTCAAACAGATTTCTGCAAGAAGACAAAATAAAATGCTTACAGTACCTGGTATTCCTAGGCAGTCTCCCACTCAAGTACTAACCAGGCCCAACTCTGTTTAGCTTCTGAGATCAGACGGGATCAGGCGTTGTCAGAGTGGTTTGGCCATAAGCAACAGTTAGTTGGAAATGTGTCGTTTTTCTTGCCTTGCCTTGCCTTGCGCCCAGAAGGAAAATTCTTGCCTTGCGAGCAGAAGGAAAATTCAAACAGATTTCTGCTAGAAGACAAAATAAAATGCTTACAGTACCTGGTATTCCTAGGCAGTCTCCCACTCAAGTACTAACCAGGCCCAACTCTGTTTAGCTTCTGAGATCAGACGGGATCAGGCGTTGTCAGAGTGGTTTGGCCATAAGCAACAGTTAGTTGGAAATGTGCCGTTTTTCTTGCCTTGCCTTGCCTTGCGACCAGAAGGAAAATTCTTGCCTTGCGAGCAGAAGGAAAATTCAAACAGATTTCTGCAAGAAGACAAAATAAAATGCTTACAGTACCTGGTATTCCTAGGCAGTCTCCCACTCAAGTACTAACCAGGCCTAACTCTGTTTAGCTTCTGAGATCAGACGGGATCAGGCGTTGTCAGAGTGGTTTGGCCATAAGCAACAGTGAGTTGGAAATGTGCCGTTTTTCTTGCCTTGCCTTGCCTTGCGCCCAGAAGGAAAATTCTTGCCTTGCGAGCAGAAGGAAAATTCAAACAGATTTCTGCTAGAAGACAAAATAAAATGCTTACAGTACCTGGTATTCCTAGGCAGTCTCCCACTCAAGTACTATCCAGGCCCAACTCTGTTTAGCTTCTGAGATCAGACGGGATCAGGCGTTGTCAGAGTGGTTTGGCCATAAGCAGCAGTTAGTTGGAAATGTGCCGTTTTTCTTGCCTTGCCTTGCGACCAGAAGGAAAATTCTTGCCTTGCGAGCAGAAGGAAAATTCAAACAGATTTCTGCAAGAAGACAAAATAAAATGCTTACAGTACCTGGTATTACTAGGCAGTCTCCCACTCAAGTACTAAACAGGCCCAACTCTGTTTAGTTTCTGAGATCTGACAGGATCAGGCGTTGTCAGAGTGGTTTGGCCGTAAGCAACAGCTTGTTGGAAATGTGCCATTTTTCTTGCCTTGCGCCCAGAAGGAAAATTCTTGCCTTGCGACCAGAAGGAAAATTCAAACAGATTTCTGCTAGAAGACAAAATAAAATGCTTACAGTACCTGGTATTCCTAGGCAGTCTCCCACTCAAGTACTAACCAGGCCCAACTCTGTTTAGCTTCTGAGATCAGACGGGATCAGGCGTTGTCAGAGTGGTTTGGCCATAAGCAACAGTTAGTTGGAAATGTGCCGTTTTTCTTGCCTTGCCTTGCCTTGCCTTGCGCCCAGAAGGAAAATTCTTGCCTTGCGAGCAGAAGGAAAATTCAAACAGATTTCTGCAAGAAGACAAAATAAAATGCTTACAGTACCTGGTATTCCTAGGCAGTCTCCCACTCAAGTACTAACCAGGCCCAACTCTGTTTAGCTTCTGAGATCAGACGGGATCAGGCGTTGTCAGAGTGGTTTGGCCATAAGCAACAGTTAGTTGGAAATGTGCCGTTTTTCTTGCCTTGCCTTGCCTTGCGCCCAGAAGGAAAATTCT
>NW_026869982.1:865000-1132500 GCF_027579695.1 Neoarius graeffei
GAGCAGAAGGAAAATTCAAACAGATTTCTGCTAGAAGACAAAATAAAATGCTTACAGTACCTGGTATTCCTAGGCAGTCTCCCACTCAAGTACTATCCAGGCCCAACTCTGTTTAGCTTCTGAGATCAGACGGGATCAGGCGTTGTCAGAGTGGTTTGGCCATAAGCAGCAGTTAGTTGGAAATGTGCCGTTTTTCTTGCCTTGCCTTGCGACCAGAAGGAAAATTCTTGCCTTGCGAGCAGAAGGAAAATTCAAACAGATTTCTGCAAGAAGACAAAATAAAATGCTTACAGTACCTGGTATTACTAGGCAGTCTCCCACTCAAGTACTAAACAGGCCCAACTCTGTTTAGTTTCTGAGATCTGACAGGATCAGGCGTTGTCAGAGTGGTTTGGCCGTAAGCAACAGCTTGTTGGAAATGTGCCATTTTTCTTGCCTTGCGCCCAGAAGGAAAATTCTTGCCTTGCGACCAGAAGGAAAATTCAAACAGATTTCTGCTAGAAGACAAAATAAAATGCTTACAGTACCTGGTATTCCTAGGCAGTCTCCCACTCAAGTACTAACCAGGCCCAACTCTGTTTAGCTTCTGAGATCAGACGGGATCAGGCGTTGTCAGAGTGGTTTGGCCATAAGCAACAGTTAGTTGGAAATGTGCCGTTTTTCTTGCCTTGCCTTGCCTTGCCTTGCGCCCAGAAGGAAAATTCTTGCCTTGCGAGCAGAAGGAAAATTCAAACAGATTTCTGCAAGAAGACAAAATAAAATGCTTACAGTACCTGGTATTCCTAGGCAGTCTCCCACTCAAGTACTAACCAGGCCCAACTCTGTTTAGCTTCTGAGATCAGACGGGATCAGGCGTTGTCAGAGTGGTTTGGCCATAAGCAACAGTTAGTTGGAAATGTGCCGTTTTTCTTGCCTTGCCTTGCCTTGCGCCCAGAAGGAAAATTCTTGCCTTGCGAGCAGAAGGAAAATTCAAACAGATTTCTGCTAGAAGACAAAATAAAATGCTTACAGTACCTGGTATTCCTATTCAGTCTCCCACTCAAGTACTAACCAGGCCCAACTCTGTTTAGTTTCTGAGATCAGACGGGATCAGGCGATGTCAGAGTGGTTTGGCCATAAGCAACAGTTAGTTGGAAATGTGCCGTTTTTCTTGCCTTGCCTTGCCTTGCGCCCAGAAGGAAAATTCTTGCCTTGCGAGCAGAAGGACAATTCAAACAGATTTCTGCAAGAAGACAAAATAAAATGCTTACAGTACCTGGTATTCCTAGGCAGTCTCCCACTCAAGTACTAACCAGGCCCAACTCTGTTTAGCTTCTGAGATCAGACGGGATCAGGCGTTGTCAGAGTGGTATGGCCATAAGCAACAGTTAGTTGGAAATGTGCCGTTTTTCTTGCCTTGCCTTGCGCCCAGAAGGAAAATTCTTGCCTTGCGAGCAGAAGGAAAATTCAAACAGATTTCTGCTAGAAGACAAAATAAAATGCTTACAGTACCTGGTATTCCTAGGCAGTCTCCCACTCAAGTACTAACCAGGCCCAACTCTGTTTAGCTTCTGAGATCAGACGGGATCAGGCGTTGTCAGAGTGGTTTGGCCATAAGCAACAGTTAGTTGGAAATGTGCCGTTTTTCTTGCCTTGCCTTGCGACCAGAAGGAAAATTCTTGCCTTGCGAGCAGAAGGAAAATTCAAACAGATTTCTGCAAGAAGACAAAATAAAATGCTTACAGTACCTGGTATTACTAGGCAGTCTCCCACTCAAGTACTAAACAGGCCCAACTCTGTTTAGCTTCTCAGATCAGACAGGATCAGGCATTGTCAGAGTGGTTTGGACATAAGCAATAGTCTGGAAATGTGCCGTTTTTCTTGCCTTGCCTTGCGATCAGAAGGAAAATTCTTGCCTTGCGACCAGAAGGAAAATTCAAACAGATTTCTGCAAGAAGACAAAATAAAATGCTTACAGTACCTGGTATTCCTAGGCAGTCTCCCACTCAAGTACTAACCAGGCCCAACTCTGTTTAGCTTCTGACATCAGACGGGATCAGGCGTTGTCAGAGTGGTTTGGCCATAAGCAACAGTTAGTTGGAAATGTGCCGTTTTTCTTGCCTTGCCTTGCCTTGCGCCCAGAAGGAAAATTCTTGCCTTGCGAGCAGAAGGAAAATTCAAACAGATTTCTGCTAGAAGACAAAATAAAATGCTTACAGTACCTGGTATTCCTAGGCAGTCTCCCACTCAAGTACTAACCAGGCCCAACTCTGTTTAGCTTCTGAGATCAGACGGGATCAGGCGTTGTCAGAGTGGTTTGGCCGTAAGCAACAGTTAGTTGGAAATGTGCCGTTTTTCTTGCCTTGCCTTGCGACCAGAAGGAAAATTCTTGCCTTGCGAGCAGAAGGAAAATTCAAACAGATTTCTGCAAGGAGACAAAATAAAATGCTTACAGTACCTGGTATTCCTAGGCAGTCTCACACTCAAGTACTAACCAGGCCCAACTCTGTTTAGCTTCTCAGATCAGACAGGATCAGGCATTGTCAGAGTGGTTTGGACGTAAACAACAGTCTGGAAATGTGCGCCTTGCCTTGCCTTGCCTTGCCTTGCCTTGCCTTGCCTTGCCTTGCCTTGCCTTGCCTTGCCTTGCCTTGCCTTGCCTTGCCTTGCCTTGCGCCCAGAAGGAAAATTCTTGCCTTGCGAGCAGAAGGAAAATTCAAACAGATTTCTGCAAGGAGACAAAATAAAATGCTTACAGTACCTGGTATTCCTAGGCAGTCTCACACTCAAGTACTAACCAGGCCCAACTCTGTTTAGCTTCTCAGATCAGACAGGATCAGGCATTGTCAGAGTGGTTTGGACGTAAACAACAGTCTGGAAATGTGCGCCTTGCCTTGCCTTGCCTTGCCTTGCCTTGCCTTGCCTTGCCTTGCCTTGCCTTGCCTTGCCTTGCCTTGCCTTGCCTTGCCTTGCCTTGCCTTGCCTTGCCTTGCCTTGCCTTGCGCCCAGAAGGAAAATTCTTGCCTTGCGAGCAGAAGGAAAATTCAAACAGATTTCTGCAAGAAGACAAAATAAAATGCTTACAGTACCTGGTATTCCTAGGCAGTATCCCACTCAAGTACTAACCAGGCCCAACTCTGTTTAGCTTCTGAAATCAGACGGGATCAGGCGTTGTCAGAGTGGTTTGGCCATAAGCAACAGTTAGTTGGAAATGTGTCGTTTTTCTTGCCTTGCCTTGCCTTGCGCCCAGAAGGAAAATTCTTGCCTTGCGAGCAGAAGGAAAATTCAAACAGATTTCTGCTAGAAGACAAAATAAAATGCTTACAGTACCTGGTATTCCTAGGCAGTCTCCCACTCAAGTACTAACCAGGCCCAACTCTGTTTAGCTTCTGAGATCAGACGGGATCAGGCGTTGTCAGAGTGGTTTGGCCATAAGCAACAGTTAGTTGGAAATGTGCCGTTTTTCTTGCCTTGCCTTGCCTTGCGACCAGAAGGAAAATTCTTGCCTTGCGAGCAGAAGGAAAATTCAAACAGATTTCTGCAAGAAGACAAAATAAAATGCTTACAGTACCTGGTATTCCTAGGCAGTCTCCCACTCAAGTACTAACCAGGCCTAACTCTGTTTAGCTTCTGAGATCAGACGGGATCAGGCGTTGTCAGAGTGGTTTGGCCATAAGCAACAGTGAGTTGGAAATGTGCCGTTTTTCTTGCCTTGCCTTGCCTTGCGCCCAGAAGGAAAATTCTTGCCTTGCGAGCAGAAGGAAAATTCAAACAGATTTCTGCTAGAAGACAAAATAAAATGCTTACAGTACCTGGTATTCCTAGGCAGTCTCCCACTCAAGTACTATCCAGGCCCAACTCTGTTTAGCTTCTGAGATCAGACGGGATCAGGCGTTGTCAGAGTGGTTTGGCCATAAGCAGCAGTTAGTTGGAAATGTGCCGTTTTTCTTGCCTTGCCTTGCGACCAGAAGGAAAATTCTTGCCTTGCGAGCAGAAGGAAAATTCAAATAGATTTCTGCAAGAAGACAAAATAAAATGCTTACAGTACCTGGTATTACTAGGCAGTCTCCCACTCAAGTACTAAACAGGCCCAACTCTGTTTAGTTTCTGAGATCTGACAGGATCAGGCGTTGTCAGAGTGGTTTGGCCGTAAGCAACAGCTTGTTGGAAATGTGCCATTTTTCTTGCCTTGCGCCCAGAAGGAAAATTCTTGCCTTGCGACCAGAAGGAAAATTCAAACAGATTTCTGCTAGAAGACAAAATAAAATGCTTACAGTACCTGGTATTCCTAGGCAGTCTCCCACTCAAGTACTAACCAGGCCCAACTCTGTTTAGCTTCTGAGATCAGACGGGATCAGGCGTTGTCAGAGTGGTTTGGCCATAAGCAACAGTTAGTTGGAAATGTGCCGTTTTTCTTGCCTTGCCTTGCCTTGCCTTGCGCCCAGAAGGAAAATTCTTGCCTTGCGAGCAGAAGGAAAATTCAAACAGATTTCTGCAAGAAGACAAAATAAAATGCTTACAGTACCTGGTATTCCTAGGCAGTCTCCCACTCAAGTACTTATCAGGCCCAACTCTGTTTAGCTTCTGAGATCAGACGGGATCAGGCGTTGTCAGAGTGGTTTGGCCATAAGCAACAGTTAGTTGGAAATGTGCCGTTTTTCTTGCCTTGCCTTGCCTTGCGCCCAGAAGGAAAATTCTTGCCTTGCGAGCAGAAGGAAAATTCAAACAGATTTCTGCTAGAAGACAAAATAAAATGCTTACAGTACCTGGTATTCCTATTCAGTCTCCCACTCAAGTACTAACCAGGCCCAACTCTGTTTAGTTTCTGAGATCAGACGGGATCAGGCGATGTCAGAGTGGTTTGGCCATAAGCAACAGTTAGTTGGAAATGTGCCGTTTTTCTTGCCTTGCCTTGCCTTGCGCCCAGAAGGAAAATTCTTGCCTTGCGAGCAGAAGGAAAATTCAAACAGATTTCTGCAAGAAGACAAAATAAAATGCTTACAGTACCTGGTATTCCTAGGCAGTCTCCCACTCAAGTACTAACCAGGCCCAACTCTGTTTAGCTTCTGAGATCAGACGGGATCAGGCGTTGTCAGAGTGGTTTGGCCATAAGCAACAGTTAGTTGGAAATGTGCCGTTTTTCTTGCCTTGCCTTGCGCCCAGAAGGAAAATTCTTGCCTTGCGAGCAGAAGGAAAATTCAAACAGATTTCTGCTAGAAGACAAAATAAAATGCTTACAGTACCTGGTATTCCTAGGCAGTCTCCCACTCAAGTACTAACCAGGCCCAACTCTGTTTAGCTTCTGAGATCAGACGGGATCAGGCGTTGTCAGAGTGGTTTGGCCATAAGCAACAGTTAGTTGGAAATGTGCCGTTTTTCTTGCCTTGCCTTGCGACCAGAAGGAAAATTCTTGCCTTGCGAGCAGAAGGAAAATTCAAACAGATTTCTGCAAGAAGACAAAATAAAATGCTTACAGTACCTGGTATTACTAGGCAGTCTCCCACACAAGTACTAAACAGGCCCAACTCTGTTTAGCTTCTCAGATCAGACAGGATCAGGCATTGTCAGAGTGGTTTGGACATAAGCAATAGTCTGGAAATGTGCCGTTTTTCTTGCCTTGCCTTGCGATCAGAAGGAAAATTCTTGCCTTGCGACCAGAAGGAAAATTCAAACAGATTTCTGCAAGAAGACAAAATAAAATGCTTACAGTACCTGGTATTCCTAGGCAGTCTCCCACTCAAGTACTAACCAGGCCCAACTCTGTTTAGCTTCTGACATCAGACGGGATCAGGCGTTGTCAGAGTGGTTTGGCCATAAGCAACAGTTAGTTGGAAATGTGCCGTTTTTCTTGCCTTGCCTTGCCTTGCGCCCAGAAGGAAAATTCTTGCCTTGCGAGCAGAAGGAAAATTCAAACAGATTTCTGCTAGAAGACAAAATAAAATGCTTACAGTACCTGGTATTCCTAGGCAGTCTCCCACTCAAGTACTACCCAGGCCCAACTCTGTTTAGCTTCTGAGATCAGACGGGATCAGGCGTTGTCAGAGTGGTTTGGCCGTAAGCAACAGTTAGTTGGAAATGTGCCGTTTTTCTTGCCTTGCCTTGCGACCAGAAGGAAAATTCTTGCCTTGCGAGCAGAAGGAAAATTCAAACAGATTTCTGCAAGGAGACAAAATAAAATGCTTACAGTACCTGGTATTCCTAGGCAGTCTCACACTCAAGTACTAACCAGGCCCAACTCTGTTTAGCGTCTCAGATCAGACAGGATCAGGCATTGTCAGAGTGGTTTGGACGTAAACAACAGTCTGGAAATGTGCACCTTGCCTTGCCTTGCCTTGCCTTGCCTTGCCTTGCCTTGCCTTGCCTTGCCTTGCCTTGCCTTGCCTTGCCTTGCCTTGCCTTGCCTTGCCTTGCCTTGCCTTGCCTTGCGCCCAGAAGGAAAATTCTTGCCTTGCGAGCAGAAGGAAAATTCAAACAGATTTCTGCAAGAAGACAAAATAAAATGCTTACAGTACCTGGCATTCCTAGGCAGTCTCCCACTCAAGTACTAACCAGGCCCAACTCTGTTTAGCTTCTGAGATCAGACGGGATCAGGCGTTGTCAGAGTGGTTTGGCCATAAGCAACAGTTAGTTGGAAATGTGCCGTTTTTCTTGCCTTGCCTTGCCTTGCGCCCAGAAGGAAAATTCTTGCCTTGCGAGCAGAAGGAAAATTCAAACAGATTTCTGCAAGAAGACAAAATAAAATGCTCACAGTACCTGGTATTCCTAGGCAGTCTCCCACTCAAGTACTAACCAGGCCCAACTCTGTTTAGCTTCTGAGATCAGACAGGATCAGGCGTTGTCAGAGTGGTTTGGCCATAAGCAACAGTTAGTTGGAAATGTGCCGTTTTTCTTGCCTTGCCTTGCGACCAGAAGGAAAATTCTTGCCTTGCGAGCAGAAGGAAAATTCAAACAGATTTCTGCAAGAAGACAAAATAAAATGCTTACAGTACCTGGTATTACTAGGCAGTCTCCCACTCAAGTACTAAACAGGCCCAACTCTGTTTAGTTTCTGAGATCTGACAGGATCAGGCGTTGTCAGAGTGGTTTGGCCGTAAGCAACAGCTTGTTGGAAATGTGCCATTTTTCTTGCCTTGCGATCAGAAGGAAAATTCTTGCCTTGCGACCAGAAGGAAAATTCAAACAGATTTCTGCAAGAAGACAAAATAAAATGCTTACAGTACCTGGTATTCCTAGGCAGTCTCCCACTCAAGTACTAACCAGGCCCAACTCTGTTTAGCTTCTGACATCAGACGGGATCAGGCGTTGTCAGAGTGGTTTGGCCATAAGCAACAGTTAGTTGGAAATGTGCCGTTTTTCTTGCCTTGCCTTGCGCCCAGAAGGAAAATTCTTGCCTTGCGAGCAGAAGGAAAATTCAAACAGATTTCTGCAAGGAGACAAAATAAAATGCTTACAGTACCTGGTATTCCTAGGCAGTCTCACACTCAAGTACTAACCAGGCCCAACTCTGTTTAGCTTCTCAGATCAGACAGGATCAGGCATTGTCAGAGTGGTTTGGACGTAAACAACAGTCTGGAAATGTGCGCCTTGCCTTGCCTTGCCTTGCCTTGCCTTGCCTTGCCTTGCCTTGCCTTGCCTTGCCTTGCCTTGCCTTGCCTTGCCTTGCCTTGCCTTGCCTTGCCTTGCCTTGCCTTGCCTTGCCTTGCCTTGCCTTGCGCCCAGAAGGAAAATTCTTGCCTTGCGAGCAGAAGGAAAATTCAAACAGATTTCTGCAAGAAGACAAAATAAAATGCTTACAGTACCTGGTATTCCTAGGCAGTCTCCCACTCAAGTACTAACCAGGCCCAACTCTGTTTAGCTTCTGAGATCAGACGGGATCAGGCGTTGTCAGAGTGGTTTGGCCATAAGCAACAGTTAGTTGGAAATGTGTCGTTTTTCTTGCCTTGCCTTGCCTTGCGCCCAGAAGGAAAATTCTTGCCTTGCGAGCAGAAGGAAAATTCAAACAGATTTCTGCTAGAAGACAAAATAAAATGCTTACAGTACCTGGTATTCCTAGGCAGTCTCCCACTCAAGTACTAACCAGGCCCAACTCTGTTTAGCTTCTGAGATCAGACGGGATCAGGCGTTGTCAGAGTGGTTTGGCCATAAGCAACAGTTAGTTGGAAATGTGCCGTTTTTCTTGCCTTGCCTTGCCTTGCGACCAGAAGGAAAATTCTTGCCTTGCGAGCAGAAGGAAAATTCAAACAGATTTCTGCAAGAAGACAAAATAAAATGCTTACAGTACCTGGTATTCCTAGGCAGTCTCCCACTCAAGTACTAACCAGGCCTAACTCTGTTTAGCTTCTGAGATCAGACGGGATCAGGCGTTGTCAGAGTGGTTTGGCCATAAGCAACAGTGAGTTGGAAATGTGCCGTTTTTCTTGCCTTGCCTTGCCTTGCGCCCAGAAGGAAAATTCTTGCCTTGCGAGCAGAAGGAAAATTCAAACAGATTTCTGCTAGAAGACAAAATAAAATGCTTACAGTACCTGGTATTCCTAGGCAGTCTCCCACTCAAGTACTATCCAGGCCCAACTCTGTTTAGCTTCTGAGATCAGACGGGATCAGGCGTTGTCAGAGTGGTTTGGCCATAAGCAGCAGGTAGTTGGAAATGTGCCGTTTTTCTTGCCTTGCCTTGCGACCAGAAGGAAAATTCTTGCCTTGCGAGCAGAAGGAAAATTCAAACAGATTTCTGCAAGAAGACAAAATAAAATGCTTACAGTACCTGGTATTACTAGGCAGTCTCCCACTCAAGTACTAAACAGGCCCAACTCTGTTTAGTTTCTGAGATCTGACAGGATCAGGCGTTGTCAGAGTGGTTTGGCCGTAAGCAACAGCTTGTTGGAAATGTGCCATTTTTCTTGCCTTGCGCCCAGAAGGAAAATTCTTGCCTTGCGACCAGAAGGAAAATTCAAACAGATTTCTGCTAGAAGACAAAATAAAATGCTTACAGTACCTGGTATTCCTAGGCAGTCTCCCACTCAAGTACTAACCAGGCCCAACTCTGTTTAGCTTCTGAGATCAGACGGGATCAGGCGTTGTCAGAGTGGTTTGGCCATAAGCAACAGTTAGTTGGAAATGTGCCGTTTTTCTTGCCTTGCCTTGCCTTGCCTTGCGCCCAGAAGGAAAATTCTTGCCTTGCGAGCAGAAGGAAAATTCAAACAGATTTCTGCAAGAAGACAAAATAAAATGCTTACAGTACCTGGTATTCCTAGGCAGTCTCCCACTCAAGTACTAACCAGGCCCAACTCTGTTTAGCTTCTGAGATCAGACGGGATCAGGCGTTGTCAGAGTGGTTTGGCCATAAGCAACAGTTAGTTGGAAATGTGCCGTTTTTCTTGCCTTGCCTTGCCTTGCGCCCAGAAGGAAAATTCTTGCCTTGCGAGCAGAAGGAAAATTCAAACAGATTTCTGCTAGAAGACAAAATAAAATGCTTACAGTACCTGGTATTCCTATTCAGTCTCCCACTCAAGTACTAACCAGGCCCAACTCTGTTTAGCTTCTGAGATCAGACGGGATCAGGCGATGTCAGAGTGGTTTGGCCATAAGCAACAGTTAGTTGGAAATGTGCCGTTTTTCTTGCCTTGCCTTGCCTTGCGCCCAGAAGGAAAATTATTGCCTTGCTAGCAGAAGGAAAATTCAAACAGATTTCTGCAAGAAGACAAAATAAAATGCTTACAGTACCTGGTATTCCTAGGCAGTCTCCCACTCAAGTACTAACCAGGCCCAACTCTGTTTAGCTTCTGAGATCAGACGGGATCAGGCGTTGTCAGAGTGGTTTGGCCATAAGCAACAGTTAGTTGGAAATGTGCCGTTTTTCTTGCCTTGCCTTGCGCCCAGAAGGAAAATTCTTGCCTTGCGAGCAGAAGGAAAATTCAAACAGATTTCTGCTAGAAGACAAAATAAAATGCTTACAGTACCTGGTATTCCTAGGCAGTCTCCCACTCAAGTACTAACCAGGCCCAACTCTGTTTAGCTTCTGAGATCAGACGGGATCAGGCGTTGTCAGAGTGGTTTGGCCATAAGCAACAGTTAGTTGGAAATGTGCCGTTTTTCTTGCCTTGCCTTGCGACCAGAAGGAAAATTCTTGCCTTGCGAGCAGAAGGAAAATTCAAACAGATTTCTGCAAGAAGACAAAATAAAATGCTTACAGTACCTGGTATTACTAGGCAGTCTCCCACTCAAGTACTAAACAGGCCCAACTCTGTTTAGCTTCTCAGATCAGACAGGATCAGGCATTGTCAGAGTGGTTTGGACATAAGCAATAGTCTGGAAATGTGCCGTTTTTCTTGCCTTGCCTTGCGATCAGAAGGAAAATTCTTGCCTTGCGACCAGAAGGAAAATTCAAACAGATTTCTGCAAGAAGACAAAATAAAATGCTTACAGTACCTGGTATTCCTAGGCAGTCTCCCACTCAAGTACTAACCAGGCCCAACTCTGTTTAGCTTCTGACATCAGACGGGATCAGGCGTTGTCAGAGTGGTTTGGCCATAAGCAACAGTTAGTTGGAAATGTGCCGTTTTTCTTGCCTTGCCTTGCCTTGCGCCCAGAAGGAAAATTCTTGCCTTGCGAGCAGAAGGAAAATTCAAACAGATTTCTGCTAGAAGACAAAATAAAATGCTTACAGTACCTGGTATTCCTAGGCAGTCTCCCACTCAAGTACTAACCAGGCCCAACTCTGTTTAGCTTCTGAGATCAGACGGGATCAGGCGTTGTCAGAGTGGTTTGGCCGTAAGCAACAGTTAGTTGGAAATGTGCCGTTTTTCTTGCCTTGCCTTGCGACCAGAAGGAAAATTCTTGCCTTGCGAGCAGAAGGAAAATTCAAACAGATTTCTGCAAGGAGACAAAATAAAATGCTTACAGTACCTGGTATTCCTAGGCAGTCTCACACTCAAGTACTAACCAGGCCCAACTCTGTTTAGCTTCTCAGATCAGACAGGATCAGGCATTGTCAGAGTGGTTTGGACGTAAACAACAGTCTGGAAATGTGTGCCTTGCCTTGCCTTGCCTTGCCTTGCCTTGCCTTGCCTTGCCTTGCCTTGCCTTGCCTTGCCTTGCCTTGCCTTGCCTTGCCTTGCCTTGCGCCCAGAAGGAAAATTCTTGCCTTGCGAGCAGAAGGAAAATTCAAACAGATTTCTGCAAGAAGACAAAATAAAATGCTTACAGTACCTGGTATTCCTAGGCAGTCTCCCACTCAAGTACTAACCAGGCCCAACTCTGTTTAGCTTCTGAGATCAGACGGGATCAGGCGTTGTCAGAGTGGTTTGGCCATAAGCAACAGTTAGTTGGAAATGTGCCGTTTTTCTTGCCTTGCCTTGCGCCCAGAAGGAAAATTCTTGCCTTGCGAGCAGAAGGAAAATTCAAACAGATTTCTGCAAGGAGACAAAATAAAATGCTTACAGTACTTGGTATTCCTAGGCAGTCTCACACTCAAGTACTAACCAGGCCCAACTCTGTTTAGCTTCTCAGATCAGACAGGATCAGGCATTGTCAGAGTGGTTTGGACGTAAACAACAGTCTGGAAATGTGTGCCTTGCCTTGCCTTGCCTTGCCTTGCCTTGCCTTGCCTTGCCTTGCCTTGCCTTGCCTTGCCTTGCCTTGCCTTGCCTTGCGCCCAGAAGGAAAATTCTTGCCTTGCGAGCAGAAGGAAAATTCAAACAGATTTCTGCAAGGAGACAAAATAAAATGCTTACAGTACTTGGTATTCCTAGGCAGTCTCACACTCAAGTACTAACCAGGCCCAACTCTGTTTAGCTTCTCAGATCAGACAGGATCAGGCATTGTCAGAGTGGTTTGGACGTAAACAACAGTCTGGAAATGTGCGCCTTGCCTTGCCTTGCCTTGCCTTGCCTTGCCTTGCCTTGCCTTGCCTTGCCTTGCCTTGCCTTGCCTTGCCTTGCCTTGCCTTGCCTTGCCTTGCCTTGCCTTGCGCCCAGAAGGAAAATTCTTGCCTTGCGAGCAGAAGGAAAATTCAAACAGATTTCTGCAAGAAGACAAAATAAAATGCTTACAGTACCTGGTATTACTAGGCAGTCTCCCACTCAAGTACTAAACAGGCCCAACTCTGTTTAGTTTCTGAGATCTGACAGGATCAGGCGTTGTTAGAGTGGTTTGGCCGTAAGCAACAGCTTGTTGGAAATGTGCCATTTTTCTTGCCTTGCGATCAGAAGGAAAATTCTTGCCTTGCGACCAGAAGGAAAATTCAAACAGATTTCTGCAAGAAGACAAAATAAAATGCTTACAGTACCTGGTATTCCTAGGCAGTCTCCCACTCAAGTACTAACCAGGCCCAACTCTGTTTAGCTTCTGACATCAGACGGGATCAGGCGTTGTCAGAGTGGTTTGGCCATAAGCAACAGTTAGTTGGAAATGTGCCGTTTTTCTTGCCTTGCCTTGCCTTGCGCCCAGAAGGAAAATTCTTGCCTTGCGAGCAGAAGGAAAATTCAAACAGATTTCTGCTAGAAGACAAAATAAAATGCTTACAGTACCTGGTATTCCTAGGCAGTCTCCCACTCAAGTACTACCCAGGCCCAACTCTGTTTAGCTTCTGAGATCAGACGGGATCAGGCGTTGTCAGAGTGGTTTGGCCGTAAGCAACAGTTAGTTGGAAATGTGCCGTTTTTCTTGCCTTGCCTTGCGACCAGAAGGAAAATTCTTGCCTTGCGAGCAGAAGGAAAATTCAAACAGATTTCTGCAAGGAGACAAAATAAAATGCTTACAGTACCTGGTATTCCTAGGCAGTCTCACACTCAAGTACTAACCAGGCCCAACTCTGTTTAGCGTCTCAGATCAGACAGGATCAGGCATTGTCAGAGTGGTTTGGACGTAAACAACAGTCTGGAAATGTGCGCCTTGCCTTGCCTTGCCTTGCCTTGCCTTGCCTTGCCTTGCCTTGCCTTGCCTTGCCTTGCCTTGCCTTGCCTTGCCTTGCCTTGCCTTGCCTTGCCTTGCCTTGCCTTGCCTTGCGCCCAGAAGGAAAATTCTTGCCTTGCGAGCAGAAGGAAAATTCAAACAGATTTCTGCAAGAAGACAAAATAAAATGCTTACAGTACCTGGTATTCCTAGGCAGTCTCCCACTCAAGTACTAACCAAGCCCAACTCTGTTTAGCTTCTGAGATCAGACGGGATCAGGCGTTGTTAGAGTGGTTTGGCCATAAGCAACAGTTAGTTGGAAATGTGCCGTTTTTCTTGCCTTGCCTTGCCTTGCGCCCAGAAGGAAAATTCTTGCCTTGCCAGCAGAAGGAAAATTCAAACAGATTTCTGCTAGAAGACAAAATAAAATGCTTACAGTACCTGGCATTCCTAGGCAGTCTCCCACTCAAGTACTAACCAGGCCCAACTCTGTTTAGCTTCTGAGATCAGACGGGATCAGGCGTTGTCAGAGTGGTTTGGCCATAAGCAACAGTTAGTTGGAAATGTGCCGTTTTTCTTGCCTTGCCTTGCGACCAGAAGGAAAATTCTTGCCTTGCGAGCAGAAGGAAAATTCAAACAGATTACTGCAAGAAGACAAAATAAAATGCTTACAGTACCTGGTATTACTAGTCAGTCTCCCACTCAAGTACTAAACAGGCCCAACTCTGTTTAGTTTCTGAGATCTGACAGGATCAGGCGTTGTCAGAGTGGTTTGGCCGTAAGCAACAGCTTGTTGGAAATGTGCCATTTTTCTTGCCTTGCGATCAGAAGGAAAATTCTTGCCTTGCGACCAGAAGGAAAATTCAAACAGATTTCTGCAAGAAGACAAAATAAAATGCTTACAGTACCTGGTATTCCTAGGCAGTCTCCCACTCAAGTACTAACCAGGCCCAACTCTGTTTAGCTTCTGAGATCAGACGGGATCAGGCGTTGTCAGAGTGGTTTGGCCATAAGCAACAGTTAGTTGGAAATGTGCCGTTTTTCTTGCCTTGCCTTGCCTTGCGCCCAGAAGGAAAATTCTTGCCTTGCGAGCAGAAGGAAAATTCAAACAGATTTCTGCTAGAAGACAAAATAAAATGCTTACAGTACCTGGTATTCCTAGGCAGTCTCCCACTCAAGTACTAACCAGGCCCAACTCTGTTTAGCTTCTGAGATCAGACGGGATCAGGCGTTGTCAGAGTGGTTTGGCCGTAAGCAACAGTTAGTTGGAAATGTGCCGTTTTTCTTGCCTTGCCTTGCGACCAGAAGGAAAATTCTTGCCTTGCGAGCAGAAGGAAAATTCAAACAGATTTCTGCAAGGAGACAAAATAAAATGCTTACAATACCTGGTATTCCTAGGCAGTCTCCCACTCAAGTACTAACCAGGCCCAACTCTGTTTAGCTTCTCAGATCAGACAGGATCAGGCATTGTCAGAGTGGTTTGGACGTAAACAACAGTCTGGAAATGTGCGCCTTGCCTTGCCTTGCCTTGCCTTGCCTTGCCTTGCCTTGCCTTGCCTTGCCTTGCCTTGCCTTGCCTTGCCTTGCCTTGCCTTGCGCCCAGAAGGAAAATTCTTGCCTTGCGAGCAGAAGGAAAATTCAAACAGATTTCTGCAAGGAGACAAAATAAAATGCTTACAGTACCTGGTATTCCTAGGCAGTCTCACACTCAAGTACTAACCAGGCCCAACTCTGTTTAGCTTCTCAGATCAGACAGGATCAGGCATTGTCAGAGTGGTTTGGACGTAAACAACAGTCTGGAAATGTGCGCCTTGCCTTGCCTTGCCTTGCCTTGCCTTGCCTTGCCTTGCCTTGCCTTGCCTTGCCTTGCCTTGCCTTGCCTTGCCTTGCCTTGCCTTGCCTTGCCTTGCGCCCAGAAGGAAAATTCTTGCCTTGCGAGCAGAAGGAAAATTCAAACAGATTTCTGCAAGAAGACAAAATAAAATGCTTACAGTACCTGGTATTCCTAGGCAGTCTCCCACTCAAGTACTAACCAGGCCCAACTCTGTTTAGCTTCTGAGATCAGACAGGATCAGACGTTGTCAGAGTGGTTTGGCCATAAGCAACAGTTAGTTGGAAATGTGCCGTTTTTCTTGCCTTGCCTTGCGCCCAGAAGGAAAATTCTTGCCTTGCGAGCAGAAGGAAAATTCAAACAGATTTCTGCAAGGAGACAAAATAAAATGCTTACAGTACTTGGTATTCCTAGGCAGTCTCACACTCAAGTACTAACCAGGCCCAACTCTGTTTAGCTTCTCAGATCAGACAGGATCAGGCATTGTCAGAGTGGTTTGGACGTAAACAACAGTCTGGAAATGTGCGCCTTGCCTTGCCTTGCCTTGCCTTGCCTTGCCTTGCCTTGCCTTGCCTTGCCTTGCCTTGCCTTGCCTTGCCTTGCCTTGCCTTGCCTTGCCTTGCGCCCAGAAGGAAAATTCTTGCCTTGCGAGCAGAAGGAAAATTCAAACAGATTTCTGCAAGAAGACAAAATAAAATGCTTACAGTACCTGGTATTACTAGGCAGTCTCCCACTCAAGTACTAAACAGGCCCAACTCTGTTTAGTTTCTGAGATCTGACAGGATCAGGCGTTGTTAGAGTGGTTTGGCCGTAAGCAACAGCTTGTTGGAAATGTGCCATTTTTCTTGCCTTGCGATCAGAAGGAAAATTCTTGCCTTGCGACCAGAAGGAAAATTCAAACAGATTTCTGCAAGAAGACAAAATAAAATGCTTACAGTACCTGGTATTCCTAGGCAGTCTCCCACTCAAGTACTAACCAGGCCCAACTCTGTTTAGCTTCTGACATCAGACGGGATCAGGCGTTGTCAGAGTGGTTTGGCCATAAGCAACAGTTAGTTGGAAATGTGCCGTTTTTCTTGCCTTGCCTTGCCTTGCGCCCAGAAGGAAAATTCTTGCCTTGCGAGCAGAAGGAAAATTCAAACAGATTTCTGCTAGAAGACAAAATAAAATGCTTACAGTACCTGGTATTCCTAGGCAGTCTCCCACTCAAGTACTACCCAGGCCCAACTCTGTTTAGCTTCTGAGATCAGACGGGATCAGGCGTTGTCAGAGTGGTTTGGCCGTAAGCAACAGTTAGTTGGAAATGTGCCGTTTTTCTTGCCTTGCCTTGCGACCAGAAGGAAAATTCTTGCCTTGCGAGCAGAAGGAAAATTCAAACAGATTTCTGCAAGGAGACAAAATAAAATGCTTACAGTACCTGGTATTCCTAGGCAGTCTCACACTCAAGTACTAACCAGGCCCAACTCTGTTTAGCGTCTCAGATCAGACAGGATCAGGCATTGTCAGAGTGGTTTGGACGTAAACAACAGTCTGGAAATGTGCGCCTTGCCTTGCCTTGCCTTGCCTTGCCTTGCCTTGCCTTGCCTTGCCTTGCCTTGCCTTGCCTTGCCTTGCCTTGCCTTGCCTTGCCTTGCCTTGCCTTGCGCCCAGAAGGAAAATTCTTGCCTTGCGAGCAGAAGGAAAATTCAAACAGATTTCTGCAAGAAGACAAAATAAAATGCTTACAGTACCTGGTATTCCTAGGCAGTCTCCCACTCAAGTACTAACCAGGCCCAACTCTGTTTAGCTTCTGAGATCAGACGGGATCAGGCGTTGTCAGAGTGGTTTGGCCATAAGCAACAGTTAGTTGGAAATGTGCCGTTTTTCTTGCCTTGCCTTGCGCCCAGAAGGAAAATTCTTGCCTTGCGAGCAGAAGGAAAATTCAAACAGATTTCTGCAAGGAGACAAAATAAAATGCTTACAGTACTTGGTATTCCTAGGCAGTCTCACACTCAAGTACTAACCAGGCCCAACTCTGTTTAGCTTCTCAGATCAGACAGGATCAGGCATTGTCAGAGTGGTTTGGACGTAAACAACAGTCTGGAAATGTGTGCCTTGCCTTGCCTTGCCTTGCCTTGCCTTGCCTTGCCTTGCCTTGCCTTGCCTTGCGCCCAGAAGGAAAATTCTTGCCTTGCGAGCAGAAGGAAAATTCAAACAGATTTCTGCAAGGAGACAAAATAAAATGCTTACAGTACTTGGTATTCCTAGGCAGTCTCACACTCAAGTACTAACCAGGCCCAACTCTGTTTAGCTTCTCAGATCAGACAGGATCAGGCATTGTCAGAGTGGTTTGGACGTAAACAACAGTCTGGAAATGTGCGCCTTGCCTTGCCTTGCCTTGCCTTGCCTTGCCTTGCCTTGCCTTGCCTTGCCTTGCCTTGCCTTGCCTTGCCTTGCCTTGCCTTGCCTTGCCTTGCCTTGCCTTGCGCCCAGAAGGAAAATTCTTGCCTTGCGAGCAGAAGGAAAATTCAAACAGATTTCTGCAAGAAGACAAAATAAAATGCTTACAGTACCTGGTATTCCTAGGCAGTCTCCCACTCAAGTACTAACCAGGCCCAACTCTGTTTAGCTTCTGAGATCAGACGGGATCAGGCGTTGTCAGAGTGGTTTGGCCATAAGCAACAGTTAGTTGGAAATGTGCCGTTTTTCTTGCCTTGCCTTGCGCCCAGAAGGAAAATTCTTGCCTTGCGAGCAGAAGGAAAATTCAAACAGATTTCTGCAAGGAGACAAAATAAAATGCTTACAGTACTTGGTATTCCTAGGCAGTCTCACACTCAAGTACTAACCAGGCCCAACTCTGTTTAGCTTCTCAGATCAGACAGGATCAGGCATTGTCAGAGTGGTTTGGACGTAAACAACAGTCTGGAAATGTGCGCCTTGCCTTGCCTTGCCTTGCCTTGCCTTGCCTTGCCTTGCCTTGCCTTGCCTTGCCTTGCCTTGCCTTGCCTTGCCTTGCCTTGCCTTGCCTTGCCTTGCCTTGCCTTGCGCCCAGAAGGAAAATTCTTGCCTTGCGAGCAGAAGGAAAATTCAAACAGATTTCTGCAAGAAGACAAAATAAAATGCTTACAGTACCTGGTATTCCTAGGCAGTCTCCCACTCAAGTACTAACCAGGCCCAACTCTGTTTAGCTTCTGAGATCAGACGGGATCAGGCGTTGTCAGAGTGGTTTGGCCATAAGCAACAGTTAGTTGGAAATGTGCCGTTTTTCTTGCCTTGCCTTGCGCCCAGAAGGAAAATTCTTGCCTTGCGAGCAGAAGGAAAATTCAAACAGATTTCTGCAAGGAGACAAAATAAAATGCTTACAGTACTTGGTATTCCTAGGCAGTCTCACACTCAAGTACTAACCAGGCCCAACTCTGTTTAGCTTCTCAGATCAGACAGGATCAGGCATTGTCAGAGTGGTTTGGACGTAAACAACAGTCTGGAAATGTGCGCCTTGCCTTGCCTTGCCTTGCCTTGCCTTGCCTTGCCTTGCCTTGCCTTGCCTTGCCTTGCCTTGCCTTGCCTTGCCTTGCCTTGCGCCCAGAAGGAAAATTCTTGCCTTGCGAGCAGAAGGAAAATTCAAACAGATTTCTGCAAGGAGACAAAATAAAATGCTTACAGTACTTGGTATTCCTAGGCAGTCTCACACTCAAGTACTAACCAGGCCCAACTCTGTTTAGCTTCTCAGATCAGACAGGATCAGGCATTGTCAGAGTGGTTTGGACGTAAACAACAGTCTGGAAATGTGTGCCTTGCCTTGCCTTGCCTTGCCTTGCCTTGCCTTGCCTTGCCTTGCCTTGCGCCCAGAAGGAAAATTCTTGCCTTGCGAGCAGAAGGAAAATTCAAACAGATTTCTGCAAGAAGACAAAATAAAATGCTTACAGTACCTGGTATTACTAGGCAGTCTCCCACTCAAGTACTAAACAGGCCCAACTCTGTTTAGTTTCTGAGATCTGACAGGATCAGGCGTTGTTAGAGTGGTTTGGCCGTAAGCAACAGCTTGTTGGAAATGTGCCATTTTTCTTGCCTTGCGATCAGAAGGAAAATTCTTGCCTTGCGACCAGAAGGAAAATTCAAACAGATTTCTGCAAGAAGACAAAATAAAATGCTTACAGTACCTGGTATTCCTAGGCAGTCTCCCACTCAAGTACTAACCAGGCCCAACTCTGTTTAGCTTCTGACATCAGACGGGATCAGGCGTTGTCAGAGTGGTTTGGCCATAAGCAACAGTTAGTTGGAAATGTGCCGTTTTTCTTGCCTTGCCTTGCCTTGCGCCCAGAAGGAAAATTCTTGCCTTGCGAGCAGAAGGAAAATTCAAACAGATTTCTGCTAGAAGACAAAATAAAATGCTTACAGTACCTGGTATTCCTAGGCAGTCTCCCACTCAAGTACTACCCAGGCCCAACTCTGTTTAGCTTCTGAGATCAGACGGGATTAGGCGTTGTCAGAGTGGTTTGGCCGTAAGCAACAGTTAGTTGGAAATGTGCCGTTTTTCTTGCCTTGCCTTGCGACCAGAAGGAAAATTCTTGCCTTGCGAGCAGAAGGAAAATTCAAACAGATTTCTGCAAGGAGACAAAATAAAATGCTTACAGTACCTGGTATTCCTAGGCAGTCTCACACTCAAGTACTAACCAGGCCCAACTCTGTTTAGCGTCTCAGATCAGACAGGATCAGGCATTGTCAGAGTGGTTTGGACGTAAACAACAGTCTGGAAATGTGCGCCTTGCCTTGCCTTGCCTTGCCTTGCCTTGCCTTGCCTTGCCTTGCCTTGCCTTGCCTTGCCTTGCCTTGCCTTGCCTTGCCTTGCCTTGCCTTGCCTTGCGCCCAGAAGGAAAATTCTTGCCTTGCGAGCAGAAGGAAAATTCAAACAGATTTCTGCAAGAAGACAAAATAAAATGCTTACAGTACCTGGTATTCCTAGGCAGTCTCCCACTCAAGTACTAACCAGGCCCAACTCTGTTTAGCTTCTGAGATCAGACGGGATCAGGCGTTGTCAGAGTGGTTTGGCCATAAGCAACAGTTAGTTGGAAATGTGCCGTTTTTCTTGCCTTGCCTTGCGCCCAGAAGGAAAATTCTTGCCTTGCGAGCAGAAGGAAAATTCAAACAGATTTCTGCAAGGAGACAAAATAAAATGCTTACAGTACTTGGTATTCCTAGGCAGTCTCACACTCAAGTACTAACCAGGCCCAACTCTGTTTAGCTTCTCAGATCAGACAGGATCAGGCATTGTCAGAGTGGTTTGGACGTAAACAACAGTCTGGAAATGTGTGCCTTGCCTTGCCTTGCCTTGCCTTGCCTTGCCTTGCCTTGCCTTGCCTTGCCTTGCCTTGCCTTGCGCCCAGAAGGAAAATTCTTGCCTTGCGAGCAGAAGGAAAATTCAAACAGATTTCTGCAAGGAGACAAAATAAAATGCTTACAGTACTTGGTATTCCTAGGCAGTCTCACACTCAAGTACTAACCAGGCCCAACTCTGTTTAGCTTCTCAGATCAGACAGGATCAGGCATTGTCAGAGTGGTTTGGACGTAAACAACAGTCTGGAAATGTGCGCCTTGCCTTGCCTTGCCTTGCCTTGCCTTGCCTTGCCTTGCCTTGCCTTGCCTTGCCTTGCCTTGCCTTGCCTTGCCTTGCCTTGCGCCCAGAAGGAAAATTCTTGCCTTGCGAGCAGAAGGAAAATTCAAACAGATTTCTGCAAGAAGACAAAATAAAATGCTTACAGTACCTGGTATTCCTAGGCAGTCTCCCACTCAAGTACTAACCAGGCCCAACTCTGTTTAACTTCTGAGATCAGACGGGATCAGGCGTTGTCAGAGTGGTTTGGCCATAAGCAACAGTTAGTTGGAAATGTGCCGTTTTTCTTGCCTTGCCTTGCGCCCAGAAGGAAAATTCTTGCCTTGCGAGCAGAAGGAAAATTCAAACAGATTTCTGCAAGGAGACAAAATAAAATGCTTACAGTACTTGGTATTCCTAGGCAGTCTCACACTCAAGTACTAACCAGGCCCAACTCTGTTTAGCTTCTCAGATCAGACAGGATCAGGCATTGTCAGAGTGGTTTGGACGTAAACAACAGTCTGGAAATGTGCGCCTTGCCTTGCCTTGCCTTGCCTTGCCTTGCCTTGCCTTGCCTTGCCTTGCCTTGCCTTGCCTTGCCTTGCCTTGCCTTGCCTTGCCTTGCCTTGCCTTGCCTTGCCTTGCGCCCAGAAGGAAAATTCTTGCCTTGCGAGCAGAAGGAAAATTCAAACAGATTTCTGCAAGGAGACAAAATAAAATGCTTACAGTACTTGGTATTCCTAGGCAGTCTCACACTCAAGTACTAACCAGGCCCAACTCTGTTTAGCTTCTCAGATCAGACAGGATCAGGCATTGTCAGAGTGGTTTGGACGTAAACAACAGTCTGGAAATGTGTGCCTTGCCTTGCCTTGCCTTGCCTTGCCTTGCCTTGCCTTGCCTTGCCTTGCCTTGCCTTGCCTTGCCTTGCCTTGCGCCCAGAAGGAAAATTCTTGCCTTGCGAGCAGAAGGAAAATTCAAACAGATTTCTGCAAGGAGACAAAATAAAATGCTTACAGTACTTGGTATTCCTAGGCAGTCTCACACTCAAGTACTAACCAGGCCCAACTCTGTTTAGCTTCTCAGATCAGACAGGATCAGGCATTGTCAGAGTGGTTTGGACGTAAACAACAGTCTGGAAATGTGTGCCTTGCCTTGCCTTGCCTTGCCTTGCCTTGCCTTGCCTTGCCTTGCCTTGCCTTGCCTTGCCTTGCGCCCAGAAGGAAAATTCTTGCCTTGCGAGCAGAAGGAAAATTCAAACAGATTTCTGCAAGAAGACAAAATAAAATGCTTACAGTACCTGGTATTCCTAGGCAGTCTCCCACTCAAGTACTAACCAGGCCCAACTCTGTTTAGCTTCTGAGATCAGACAGGATCAGACGTTGTCAGAGTGGTTTGGCCATAAGCAACAGTTAGTTGGAAATGTGCCGTTTTTCTTGCCTTGCCTTGCGCCCAGAAGGAAAATTCTTGCCTTGCGAGCAGAAGGAAAATTCAAACAGATTTCTGCAAGGAGACAAAATAAAATGCTTACAGTACTTGGTATTCCTAGGCAGTCTCACACTCAAGTACTAACCAGGCC
Organism: Neoarius graeffei; assembly: GCF_027579695.1. Taxonomy (NCBI): domain Eukaryota; kingdom Metazoa; phylum Chordata; class Actinopteri; order Siluriformes; family Ariidae; genus Neoarius; species Neoarius graeffei. Next base: position 886,841 of record NW_026869982.1, read on the forward strand.
CAACTCTGTTTAGCTTCTCAGATCAGACAGGATCAGGCATTGTCAGAGTGGTTTGGACGTAAACAACAGTCTGGAAATGTGTGCCTTGCCTTGCCTTGCCTTGCCTTGCCTTGCCTTGCCTTGCCTTGCCTTGCCTTGCCTTGCCTTGCCTTGCCTTGCCTTGCGCCCAGAAGGAAAATTCTTGCCTTGCGAGCAGAAGGAAAATTCAAACAGATTTCTGCAAGAAGACAAAATAAAATGCTTACAGTACTTGGTATTCCTAGGCAGTCTCCCACTCAAGTACTAACCAGGCCCAACTCTGTTTAGCTTCTGAGATCAGACAGGATCAGACGTTGTCAGAGTGGTTTGGCCATAAGCAACAGTTAGTTGGAAATGTGCCGTTTTTCTTGCCTTGCCTTGCGCCCAGAAGGAAAATTATTGCCTTGCGAGCAGAAGGAAAATTCAAACAGATTTCTGCAAGGAGACAAAATAAAATGCTTACAGTACTTGGTATTCCTAGGCAGTCTCACACTCAAGTACTAACCAGGCCCAACTCTGTTTAGCTTCTCAGATCAGACAGGATCAGGCATTGTCAGAGTGGTTTGGACGTAAACAACAGTCTGGAAATGTGCGCCTTGCCTTGCCTTGCCTTGCCTTGCCTTGCCTTGCCTTGCCTTGCCTTGCCTTGCCTTGCCTTGCCTTGCCTTGCCTTGCCTTGCCTTGCGCCCAGAAGGAAAATTCTTGCCTTGCGAGCAGAAGGAAAATTCAAACAGATTTCTGCAAGAAGACAAAATAAAATGCTTACAGTACCTGGTATTACTAGGCAGTCTCCCACTCAAGTACTAAACAGGCCCAACTCTGTTTAGTTTCTGAGATCTGACAGGATCAGGCGTTGTTAGAGTGGTTTGGCCGTAAGCAACAGCTTGTTGGAAATGTGCCATTTTTCTTGCCTTGCGATCAGAAGGAAAATTCTTGCCTTGCGACCAGAAGGAAAATTCAAACAGATTTCTGCAAGAAGACAAAATAAAATGCTTACAGTACCTGGTATTCCTAGGCAGTCTCCCACTCAAGTACTAACCAGGCCCAACTCTGTTTAGCTTCTGACATCAGACGGGATCAGGCGTTGTCAGAGTGGTTTGGCCATAAGCAACAGTTAGTTGGAAATGTGCCGTTTTTCTTGCCTTGCCTTGCCTTGCGCCCAGAAGGAAAATTCTTGCCTTGCGAGCAGAAGGAAAATTCAAACAGATTTCTGCTAGAAGACAAAATAAAATGCTTACAGTACCTGGTATTCCTAGGCAGTCTCCCACTCAAGTACTAACCAGGCCCAACTCTGTTTAGCTTCTGAGATCAGACAGGATCAGACGTTGTCAGAGTGGTTTGGCCATAAGCAACAGTTAGTTGGAAATGTGCCGTTTTTCTTGCCTTGCCTTGCGCCCAGAAGGAAAATTCTTGCCTTGCGAGCAGAAGGAAAATTCAAACAGATTTCTGCAAGGAGACAAAATAAAATGCTTACAGTACTTGGTATTCCTAGGCAGTCTCACACTCAAGTACTAACCAGGCCCAACTCTGTTTAGCTTCTCAGATCAGACAGGATCAGGCATTGTCAGAGTGGTTTGGACGTAAACAACAGTCTGGAAATGTGCGCCTTGCCTTGCCTTGCCTTGCCTTGCCTTGCCTTGCCTTGCCTTGCCTTGCCTTGCCTTGCCTTGCCTTGCCTTGCCTTGCCTTGCCTTGCCTTGCCTTGCCTTGCCTTGCCTTGCGCCCAGAAGGAAAATTCTTGCCTTGCGAGCAGAAGGAAAATTCAAACAGATTTCTGCAAGAAGACAAAATAAAATGCTTACAGTACCTGGTATTCCTAGGCAGTCTCCCACTCAAGTACTAACCAGGCCCAACTCTGTTTAGCTTCTGAGATCAGACAGGATCAGACGTTGTCAGAGTGGTTTGGCCATAAGCAACAGTTAGTTGGAAATGTGCCGTTTTTCTTGCCTTGCCTTGCGCCCAGAAGGAAAATTCTTGCCTTGCGAGCAGAAGGAAAATTCAAACAGATTTCTGCAAGGAGACAAAATAAAATGCTTACAGTACTTGGTATTCCTAGGCAGTCTCACACTCAAGTACTAACCAGGCCCAACTCTGTTTAGCTTCTCAGATCAGACAGGATCAGGCATTGTCAGAGTGGTCTGGACGTAAACAACAGTCTGGAAATGTGCGCCTTGCCTTGCCTTGCCTTGCCTTGCCTTGCCTTGCCTTGCCTTGCCTTGCCTTGCCTTGCGCCCAGAAGGAAAATTCTTGCCTTGCGAGCAGAAGGAAAATTCAAACAGATTTCTGCAAGAAGACAAAATAAAATGCTTACAGTACCTGGTATTACTAGGCAGTCTCCCACTCAAGTACTAAACAGGCCCAACTCTGTTTAGTTTCTGAGATCTGACAGGATCAGGCGTTGTTAGAGTGGTTTGGCCGTAAGCAACAGCTTGTTGGAAATGTGCCATTTTTCTTGCCTTGCGATCAGAAGGAAAATTCTTGCCTTGCGACCAGAAGGAAAATTCAAACAGATTTCTGCAAGAAGACAAAATAAAATGCTTACAGTACCTGGTATTCCTAGGCAGTCTCCCACTCAAGTACTAACCAGGCCCAACTCTGTTTAGCTTCTGACATCAGACGGGATCAGGCGTTGTCAGAGTGGTTTGGCCATAAGCAACAGTTAGTTGGAAATGTGCCGTTTTTCTTGCCTTGCCTTGCCTTGCGCCCAGAAGGAAAATTCTTGCCTTGCGAGCAGAAGGAAAATTCAAACAGATTTCTGCTAGAAGACAAAATAAAATGCTTACAGTACCTGGTATTCCTAGGCAGTCTCCCACTCAAGTACTACCCAGGCCCAACTCTGTTTAGCTTCTGAGATCAGACGGGATCAGGCGTTGTCAGAGTGGTTTGGCCGTAAGCAACAGTTAGTTGGAAATGTGCCGTTTTTCTTGCCTTGCCTTGCGACCAGAAGGAAAATTCTTGCCTTGCGAGCAGAAGGAAAATTCAAACAGATTTCTGCAAGGAGACAAAATAAAATGCTTACAGTACCTGGTATTCCTAGGCAGTCTCACACTCAAGTACTAACCAGGCCCAACTCTCTTTAGCGTCTCAGATCAGACAGGATCAGGCATTGTCAGAGTGGTTTGGACGTAAACAACAGTCTGGAAATGTGCGCCTTGCCTTGCCTTGCCTTGCCTTGCCTTGCCTTGCCTTGCCTTGCCTTGCCTTGCCTTGCCTTGCCTTGCCTTGCCTTGCCTTGCCTTGCCTTGCCTTGCGCCCAGAAGGAAAATTCTTGCCTTGCGAGCAGAAGGAAAATTCAAACAGATTTCTGCAAGAAGACAAAATAAAATGCTTACAGTACCTGGTATTCCTAGGCAGTCTCCCACTCAAGTACTAACCAGGCCCAACTCTGTTTAGCTTCTGAGATCAGACGGGATCAGGCGTTGTCAGAGTGGTTTGGCCGTAAGCAACAGCTTGTTGGAAATGTGCCGTTTTTCTTGCCTTGCGATCAGAAGGAAAATTCTTGCCTTGCGACCAGAAGGAAAATTCAAACAGATTTCTGCAAGAAGACAAAATAAAATGCTTACAGTACCTGGTATTCCTAGGCAGTCTCCCACTCAAGTACTAACCAGGCCCAACTCTGTTTAGCTTCTGAGATCAGACGGGATCAGGCGTTGTCAGAGTGGTTTGGCCGTAAGCAACAGCTTGTTGGAAATGTGCCGTTTTTCTTGCCTTGCGATCAGAAGGAAAATTCTTGCCTTGCGACCAGAAGGAAAATTCAAACAGATTTCTGCAAGAAGACAAAATAAAATGCTTACAGTACCTGGTATTCCTAGGCAGTCTCACACTCAAGTACTAACCAGGCCCAACTCTGTTTAGCTTCTCAGATCAGACAGGATCAGGCATTGTCAGAGTGGTTTGGATGTAAACAACAGTCTGGAAATGTGTGCCTTGCCTTGCCTTGCCTTGCCTTGCCTTGCCTTGCCTTGCCTTGCCTTGCCTTGCCTTGCCTTGCCTTGCGCCCAGAAGGAAAATTCTTGCCTTGCGAGCAGAAGGAAAATTCAAACAGATTTCTGCAAGAAGACAAAATAAAATGCTTACAGTACCTGGTATTCCTAGGCAGTCTCCCACTCAAGTACTAACCAGGCCCAACTCTGTTTAGCTTCTGAGATCAGACAGGATCAGGCGTTGTCAGAGTGGTTTGGCCGTAAGCAACAGCTTGTTGGAAATGTGCCGTTTTTCTTGCCTTGCGATCAGAAGGAAAATTCTTGCCTTGCGACCAGAAGGAAAATTCAAACAGATTTCTGCAAGAAGACAAAATAAAATGCTTACAGTACCTGGTATTCCTAGGCAGTCTCCCACTCAAGTACTAACCAGGCCCAACTCTGTTTAGCTTCTGAGATCAGATGGGATCAGGCGTTGTCAGAGTGGTTTGGACGTAAACAACAGTCTGGAAATGTGTGCCTTGCCTTGCCTTGCCTTGCCTTGCGCCCAGAAGGAAAATTCTTGCCTTGCGAGCAGAAGGAAAATTCAAACAGATTTCTGCAAGAAGACAAAATAAAATGCTTACAGTACCTGGTATTCCTAGGCAGTCTCCCACTCAAGTACTAACCAGGCCCAACTCTGTTTAGCTTCTGAGATCAGGCGGGATCAGGCGTTGTCAGAGTGGTTTGGCCGTAAGCAACAGCTTGTTGGAAATGTGCCGTTTTTCTTGCCTTGCGATCAGAAGGAAAATTCTTGCCTTGCGACCAGAAGGAAAATTCAAACAGATTTCTGCAAGAAGACAAAATAAAATGCTTACAGTACCTGGTATTCCTAGGCAGTCTCCCACTCAAGTACTAACCAGGCCCAACTCTGTTTAGCTTCTGAGATCAGACGGGATCAGGCGTTGTCAGAGTGGTTTGGCCGTAAGCAACAGCTTGTTGGAAATGTGCCGTTTTTCTTGCCTTGCGATCAGAAGGAAAATTCTTGCCTTGCGACCAGAAGGAAAATTCAAACAGATTTCTGCAAGAAGACAAAATAAAATGCTTACAGTACCTGGTATTCCTAGGCAGTCTCACACTCAAGTACTAACCAGGCCCAACTCTGTTTAGCTTCTCAGATCAGACAGGATCAGGCATTGTCAGAGTGGTTTGGACGTAAACAACAGTCTGGAAATGTGTGCCTTGCCTTGCCTTGCCTTGCGCCCAGAAGGAAAATTCTTGCCTTGCGAGCAGAAGGAAAATTCAAACAGATTTCTGCAAGAAGACAAAATAAAATGCTTACAGTACCTGGTATTCCTAGGCAGTCTCCCACTCAAGTACTAACCAGGCAAAACTCTGTTTAGCTTCTGAAATCAGACGGGATCAGGCATTGTCAGAGTGGTTTGGCCGTGAGCAACAGTTTGCTGGAAATGTGCCGTTTTTCTTGCCTTGCCTTGCCTTGCGCCCAGAAGGAAAATTATTGCCTTGCGAGCAGAAGGAAAATTCAAACAGATTTCTGCAAGAAGACAAAATAAAATGCTTACAGTACCTGGTATTCCTAGGCAGTCTCCCACTCAAGTACTAACCAGGCCCAACTCTGTTTAGCTTCTGAGATCAGACGGGATCGGGCGTTGTCAGAGTGGTTTGGCCGTAAGCAACAGCTTGTTGGAAATGTGCCGTTTTTCTTGCCTTGCGATCAGAAGGAAAATTCTTGCCTTGCGACCAGAAGGAAAATTCAAACAGATTTCTGCAAGAAGACAAAATAAAATGCTTACAGTACCTGGTATTCCTAGGCAGTCTCCCACTCAAGTACTAACCAGGCCCAACTCTGTTTAGCTTCTGAGATCAGACGGGATCAGGCGTTGTCAGAGTGGTTTGGCCGTAAGCAACAGCTTGTTGGAAATGTGCCGTTTTTCTTGCCTTGCGATCAGAAGGAAAATTCTTGCCTTGCGACCAGAAGGAAAATTCAAACAGATTTCTGCAAGAAGACAAAATAAAATGCTTACAGTACCTGGTATTCCTAGGCAGTCTCCCACTCAAGTACTAACCAGGCCCAACTCTGTTTAGCTTCTGAGATCAGACGGGATCAGGCGTTGTCAGAGTGGTTTGGCCGTAAGCAACAGCTTGTTGGAAATGTGCCGTTTTTCTTGCCTTGCGATCAGAAGGAAAATTCTTGCCTTGCGACCAGAAGGAAAATTCAAACAGATTTCTGCAAGAAGACAAAATAAAATGCTTACAGTACCTGGTATTCCTAGGCAGTCTCCCACTCAAGTACTAACCAGGCCCAACTCTGTTTAGCTTCTGAGATCAGACAGGATCAGGCGTTGTCAGAGTGGTTTGGCCGTAAGCAACAGCTTGTTGGAAATGTGCCGTTTTTCTTGCCTTGCGATCAGAAGGAAAATTCTTGCCTTGCGACCAGAAGGAAAATTCAAACAGATTTCTGCAAGAAGACAAAATAAAATGCTTACAGTACCTGGTATTCCTAGGCAGTCTCCCACTCAAGTACTAACCAGGCCCAACTCTGTTTAGCTTCTGAGATCAGATGGGATCAGGCGTTGTCAGAGTGGTTTGGACGTAAACAACAGTCTGGAAATGTGTGCCTTGCCTTGCCTTGCCTTGCCTTGCGCCCAGAAGGAAAATTCTTGCCTTGCGAGCAGAAGGAAAATTCAAACAGATTTCTGCAAGAAGACAAAATAAAATGCTTACAGTACCTGGTATTCCTAGGCAGTCTCCCACTCAAGTACTAACCAGGCCCAACTCTGTTTAGCTTCTGAGATCAGACGGGATCAGGCGTTGTCAGAGTGGTTTGGCCGTAAGCAACAGCTTGTTGGAAATGTGCCGTTTTTCTTGCCTTGCGATCAGAAGGAAAATTCTTGCCTTGCGACCAGAAGGAAAATTCAAACAGATTTCTGCAAGAAGACAAAATAAAATGCTTACAGTACCTGGTATTCCTAGGCAGTCTCCCACTCAAGTACTAACCAGGCCCAACTCTGTTTAGCTTCTGAGATCAGACGGGATCAGGCGTTGTCAGAGTGGTTTGGCCGTAAGCAACAGCTTGTTGGAAATGTGCCGTTTTTCTTGCCTTGCGATCAGAAGGAAAATTCTTGCCTTGCGACCAGAAGGAAAATTCAAACAGATTTCTGCAAGAAGACAAAATAAAATGCTTACAGTACCTGGTATTCCTAGGCAGTCTCACACTCAAGTACTAACCAGGCCCAACTCTGTTTAGCTTCTCAGATCAGACAGGATCAGGCATTGTCAGAGTGGTTTGGACGTAAACAACAGTCTGGAAATGTGTGCCTTGCCTTGCCTTGCCTTGCGCCCAGAAGGAAAATTCTTGCCTTGCGAGCAGAAGGAAAATTCAAACAGATTTCTGCAAGAAGACAAAATAAAATGCTTACAGTACCTGGTATTCCTAGGCAGTCTCCCACTCAAGTACTAACCAGGCAAAACTCTGTTTAGCTTCTGAAATCAGACGGGATCAGGCATTGTCAGAGTGGTTTGGCCGTGAGCAACAGTTTGCTGGAAATGTGCCGTTTTTCTTGCCTTGCCTTGCCTTGCGCCCAGAAGGAAAATTATTGCCTTGCGAGCAGAAGGAAAATTCAAACAGATTTCTGCAAGAAGACAAAATAAAATGCTTACAGTACCTGGTATTCCTAGGCAGTCTCCCACTCAAGTACTAACCAGGCCCAACTCTGTTTAGCTTCTGAGATCAGACGGGATCAGGCGTTGTCAGAGTGGTTTGGCCGTAAGCAACAGCTTGTTGGAAATGTGCCGTTTTTCTTGCCTTGCGATCAGAAGGAAAATTCTTGCCTTGCGACCAGAAGGAAAATTCAAACAGATTTCTGCAAGAAGACAAAATAAAATGCTTACAGTACCTGGTATTCCTAGGCAGTCTCCCACTCAAGTACTAACCAGGCCCAACTCTGTTTAGCTTCTGAGATCAGACGGGATCAGGCGTTGTCAGAGTGGTTTGGCCGTAAGCAACAGCTTGTTGGAAATGTGCCGTTTTTCTTGCCTTGCGATCAGAAGGAAAATTCTTGCCTTGCGACCAGAAGGAAAATTCAAACAGATTTCTGCAAGAAGACAAAATAAAATGCTTACAGTACCTGGTATTCCTAGGCAGTCTCCCACTCAAGTACTAACCAGGCCCAACTCTGTTTAGCTTCTGAGATCAGACGGGATCAGGCGTTGTCAGAGTGGTTTGGCCGTAAGCAACAGCTTGTTGGAAATGTGCCGTTTTTCTTGCCTTGCGATCAGAAGGAAAATTCTTGCCTTGCGACCAGAAGGAAAATTCAAACAGATTTCTGCAAGAAGACAAAATAAAATGCTTACAGTACCTGGTATTCCTAGGCAGTCTCACACTCAAGTACTAACCAGGCCCAACTCTGTTTAGCTTCTCAGATCAGACAGGATCAGGCATTGTCAGAGTGGTTTGGATGCAAACAACAGTCTGGAAATGTGTGCCTTGCCTTGCCTTGCCTTGCCTTGCCTTGCCTTGCCTTGCCTTGCCTTGCCTTGCCTTGCCTTGCCTTGCGCCCAGAAGGAAAATTCTTGCCTTGCGAGCAGAAGGAAAATTCAAACAGATTTCTGCAAGAAGACAAAATAAAATGCTTACAGTACCTGGTATTCCTAGGCAGTCTCCCACTCAAGTACTAACCAGGCCCAACTCTGTTTAGCTTCTGAGATCAGACAGGATCAGGCGTTGTCAGAGTGGTTTGGCCGTAAGCAACAGCTTGTTGGAAATGTGCCGTTTTTCTTGCCTTGCGATCAGAAGGAAAATTCTTGCCTTGCGACCAGAAGGAAAATTCAAACAGATTTCTGCAAGAAGACAAAATAAAATGCTTACAGTACCTGGTATTCCTAGGCAGTCTCCCACTCAAGTACTAACCAGGCCCAACTCTGTTTAGCTTCTGAGATCAGATGGGATCAGGCGTTGTCAGAGTGGTTTGGACGTAAACAACAGTCTGGAAATGTGTGCCTTGCCTTGCCTTGCCTTGCCTTGCGCCCAGAAGGAAAATTCTTGCCTTGCGAGCAGAAGGAAAATTCAAACAGATTTCTGCAAGAAGACAAAATAAAATGCTTACAGTACCTGGTATTCCTAGGCAGTCTCCCACTCAAGTACTAACCAGGCCCAACTCTGTTTAGCTTCTGAGATCAGACGGGATCAGGCGTTGTCAGAGTGGTTTGGCCGTAAGCAACAGCTTGTTGGAAATGTGCCGTTTTTCTTGCCTTGCGATCAGAAGGAAAATTCTTGCCTTGCGACCAGAAGGAAAATTCAAACAGATTTCTGCAAGAAGACAAAATAAAATGCTTACAGTACCTGGTATTCCTAGGCAGTCTCCCACTCAAGTACTAACCAGGCCCAACTCTGTTTAGCTTCTGAGATCAGACGGGATCAGGCGTTGTCAGAGTGGTTTGGCCGTAAGCAACAGCTTGTTGGAAATGTGCCGTTTTTCTTGCCTTGCGATCAGAAGGAAAATTCTTGCCTTGCGACCAGAAGGAAAATTCAAACAGATTTCTGCAAGAAGACAAAATAAAATGCTTACAGTACCTGGTATTCCTAGGCAGTCTCACACTCAAGTACTAACCAGGCCCAACTCTGTTTAGCTTCTCAGATCAGACAGGATCAGGCATTGTCAGAGTGGTTTGGACGTAAACAACAGTCTGGAAATGTGTGCCTTGCCTTGCCTTGCCTTGCGCCCAGAAGGAAAATTCTTGCCTTGCGAGCAGAAGGAAAATTCAAACAGATTTCTGCAAGAAGACAAAATAAAATGCTTACAGTACCTGGTATTCCTAGGCAGTCTCCCACTCAAGTACTAACCAGGCAAAACTCTGTTTAGCTTCTGAAATCAGACGGGATCAGGCATTGTCAGAGTGGTTTGGCCGTGAGCAACAGTTTGCTGGAAATGTGCCGTTTTTCTTGCCTTGCCTTGCCTTGCGCCCAGAAGGAAAATTATTGCCTTGCGAGCAGAAGGAAAATTCAAACAGATTTCTGCAAGAAGACAAAATAAAATGCTTACAGTACCTGGTATTCCTAGGCAGTCTCCCACTCAAGTACTAACCAGGCCCAACTCTGTTTAGCTTCTGAGATCAGACGGGATCAGGCGTTGTCAGAGTGGTTTGGCCGTAAGCAACAGCTTGTTGGAAATGTGCCGTTTTTCTTGCCTTGCGATCAGAAGGAAAATTCTTGCCTTGCGACCAGAAGGAAAATTCAAACAGATTTCTGCAAGAAGACAAAATAAAATGCTTACAGTACCTGGTATTCCTAGGCAGTCTCCCACTCAAGTACTAACCAGGCCCAACTCTGTTTAGCTTCTGAGATCAGATGGGATCAGGCGTTGTCAGAGTGGTTTGGACGTAAACAACAGTCTGGAAATGTGTGCCTTGCCTTGCCTTGCCTTGCCTTGCCTTGCGCCCAGAAGGAAAATTCTTGCCTTGCGAGCAGAAGGAAAATTCAAACAGATTTCTGCAAGAAGACAAAATAAAATGCTTACAGTACCTGGTATTCCTAGGCAGTCTCCCACTCAAGTACTAACCAGGCCCAACTCTGTTTAGCTTCTGAGATCAGATGGGATCAGGCGTTGTCAGAGTGGTTTGGCCGTAAGCAACAGCTTGTTGGAAATGTGCCGTTTTTCTTGCCTTGCGATCAGAAGGAAAATTCTTGCCTTGCGACCAGAAGGAAAATTCAAACAGATTTCTGCAAGAAGACAAAATAAAATGCTTACAGTACCTGGTATTCCTAGGCAGTCTCCCACTCAAGTACTAACCAGGCCCAACTCTGTTTAGCTTCTGAGATCAGACGGGATCAGGCGTTGTCAGAGTGGTTTGGCCGTAAGCAACAGCTTGTTGGAAATGTGCCGTTTTTCTTGCCTTGCGATCAGAAGGAAAATTCTTGCCTTGCGACCAGAAGGAAAATTCAAACAGATTTCTGCAAGAAGACAAAATAAAATGCTTACAGTACCTGGTATTCCTAGGCAGTCTCACACTCAAGTACTAACCAGGCCCAACTCTGTTTAGCTTCTGAGATCAGACAGGATCAGGCGTTGTCAGAGTGGTTTGGCCGTAAGCAACAGCTTGTTGGAAATGTGCCGTTTTTCTTGCCTTGCGATCAGAAGGAAAATTCTTGCCTTGCGACCAGAAGGAAAATTCAAACAGATTTCTGCAAGAAGACAAAATAAAATGCTTACAGTACCTGGTATTCCTAGGCAGTCTCCCACTCAAGTACTAACCAGGCCCAACTCTGTTTAGCTTCTGAGATCAGATGGGATCAGGCGTTGTCAGAGTGGTTTGGACGTAAACAACAGTCTGGAAATGTGTGCCTTGCCTTGCCTTGCCTTGCCTTGCGCCCAGAAGGAAAATTCTTGCCTTGCGAGCAGAAGGAAAATTCAAACAGATTTCTGCAAGAAGACAAAATAAAATGCTTACAGTACCTGGTATTCCTAGGCAGTCTCCCACTCAAGTACTAACCAGGCCCAACTCTGTTTAGCTTCTGAGATCAGACGGGATCAGGCGTTGTCAGAGTGGTTTGGCCGTAAGCAACAGCTTGTTGGAAATGTGCCGTTTTTCTTGCCTTGCGATCAGAAGGAAAATTCTTGCCTTGCGACCAGAAGGAAAATTCAAACAGATTTCTGCAAGAAGACAAAATAAAATGCTTACAGTACCTGGTATTCCTAGGCAGTCTCCCACTCAAGTACTAACCAGGCCCAACTCTGTTTAGCTTCTGAGATCAGACGGGATCAGGCGTTGTCAGAGTGGTTTGGCCGTAAGCAACAGCTTGTTGGAAATGTGCCGTTTTTCTTGCCTTGCGATCAGAAGGAAAATTCTTGCCTTGCGACCAGAAGGAAAATTCAAACAGATTTCTGCAAGAAGACAAAATAAAATGCTTACAGTACCTGGTATTCCTAGGCAGTCTCACACTCAAGTACTAACCAGGCCCAACTCTGTTTAGCTTCTCAGATCAGACAGGATCAGGCATTGTCAGAGTGGTTTGGATGTAAACAACAGTCTGGAAATGTGTGCCTTGCCTTGCCTTGCCTTGCCTTGCCTTGCCTTGCCTTGCCTTGCCTTGCCTTGCCTTGCCTTGCCTTGCCTTGCGCCCAGAAGGAAAATTCTTGCCTTGCGACCAGAAGGAAAATTCAAACAAATTTCTGCAAGAAGACAAAATAAAATGCTTACAGTACCTGGTATTCCTAGGCAGTCTCACACTCAAGTACTAACCAGGCCCAACTCTGTTTAGCTTCTGAGATCAGACAGGATCAGGCGTTGTCAGAGTGGTTTGGCCGTAAGCAACAGCTTGTTGGAAATGTGCCGTTTTTCTTGCCTTGCGATCAGAAGGAAAATTCTTGCCTTGCGACCAGAAGGAAAATTCAAACAGATTTCTGCAAGAAGACAAAATAAAATGCTTACAGTACCTGGTATTCCTAGGCAGTCTCCCACTCAAGTACTAACCAGGCCCAACTCTGTTTAGCTTCTGAGATCAGATGGGATCAGGCGTTGTCAGAGTGGTTTGGACGTAAACGACAGTCTGGAAATGTGTGCCTTGCCTTGCCTTGCCTTGCCTTGCGCCCAGAAGGAAAATTCTTGCCTTGCGAGCAGAAGGAAAATTCAAACAGATTTCTGCAAGAAGACAAAATAAAATGCTTACAGTACCTGGTATTCCTAGGCAGTCTCCCACTCAAGTACTAACCAGGCCCAACTCTGTTTAGCTTCTGAGATCAGACGGGATCAGGCGTTGTCAGAGTGGTTTGGCCGTAAGCAACAGCTTGTTGGAAATGTGCCGTTTTTCTTGCCTTGCGATCAGAAGGAAAATTCTTGCCTTGCGACCAGAAGGAAAATTCAAACAGATTTCTGCAAGAAGACAAAATAAAATGCTTACAGTACCTGGTATTCCTAGGCAGTCTCCCACTCAAGTACTAACCAGGCCCAACTCTGTTTAGCTTCTGAGATCAGACGGGATCAGGCGTTGTCAGAGTGGTTTGGCCGTAAGCAACAGCTTGTTGGAAATGTGCCGTTTTTCTTGCCTTGCGATCAGAAGGAAAATTCTTGCCTTGCGACCAGAAGGAAAATTCAAACAGATTTCTGCAAGAAGACAAAATAAAATGCTTACAGTACCTGGTATTCCTAGGCACTCTCACACTCAAGTACTAACCAGGCCCAACTCTGTTTAGCTTCTCAGATCAGACAGGATCAGGCATTGTCAGAGTGGTTTGGACGTAAACAACAGTCTGGAAATGTGTGCCTTGCCTTGCCTTGCCTTGCGCCCAGAAGGAAAATTCTTGCCTTGCGAGCAGAAGGAAAATTCAAACAGATTTCTGCAAGAAGACAAAATAAAATGCTTACAGTACCTGGTATTCCTAGGCAGTCTCCCACTCAAGTACTAACCAGGCAAAACTCTGTTTAGCTTCTGAAATCAGACGGGATCAGGCATTGTCAGAGTGGTTTGGCCGTGAGCAACAGTTTGCTGGAAATGTGCCGTTTTTCTTGCCTTGCCTTGCCTTGCGCCCAGAAGGAAAATTATTGCCTTGCGAGCAGAAGGAAAATTCAAACAGATTTCTGCAAGAAGACAAAATAAAATGCTTACAGTACCTGGTATTCCTAGGCAGTCTCCCACTCAAGTACTAACCAGGCCCAACTCTGTTTAGCTTCTGAGATCAGACGGGATCAGGCGTTGTCAGAGTGGTTTGGCCGTAAGCAACAGCTTGTTGGAAATGTGCCGTTTTTCTTGCCTTGCGATCAGAAGGAAAATTCTTGCCTTGCGACCAGAAGGAAAATTCAAACAGATTTCTGCAAGAAGACAAAATAAAATGCTTACAGTACCTGGTATTCCTAGGCAGTCTCCCACTCAAGTACTAACCAGGCCCAACTCTGTTTAGCTTCTGAGATCAGATGGGATCAGGCGTTGTCAGAGTGGTTTGGACGTAAACAACAGTCTGGAAATGTGTGCCTTGCCTTGCCTTGCCTTGCCTTGCCTTGCGCCCAGAAGGAAAATTCTTGCCTTGCGAGCAGAAGGAAAATTCAAACAGATTTCTGCAAGAAGACAAAATAAAATGCTTACAGTACCTGGTATTCCTAGGCAGTCTCCCACTCAAGTACTAACCAGGCCCAACTCTGTTTAGCTTCTGAGATCAGACGGGATCAGGCGTTGTCAGAGTGGTTTGGCCGTAAGCAACAGCTTGTTGGAAATGTGCCGTTTTTCTTGCCTTGCGATCAGAAGGAAAATTCTTGCCTTGCGACCAGAAGGAAAATTCAAACAGATTTCTGCAAGAAGACAAAATAAAATGCTTACAGTACCTGGTATTCCTAGGCAGTCTCCCACTCAAGTACTAACCAGGCCCAACTCTGTTTAGCTTCTGAGATCAGACGGGATCAGGCGTTGTCAGAGTGGTTTGGCCGTAAGCAACAGCTTGTTGGAAATGTGCCGTTTTTCTTGCCTTGCGATCAGAAGGAAAATTCTTGCCTTGCGACCAGAAGGAAAATTCAAACAGATTTCTGCAAGAAGACAAAATAAAATGCTTACAGTACCTGGTATTCCTAGGCAGTCTCACACTCAAGTACTAACCAGGCCCAACTCTGTTTAGCTTCTCAGATCAGACAGGATCAGGCATTGTCAGAGTGGTTTGGATGTAAACAACAGTCTGGAAATGTGTGCCTTGCCTTGCCTTGCCTTGCCTTGCCTTGCCTTGCCTTGCCTTGCCTTGCCTTGCCTTGCCTTGCGCCCAGAAGGAAAATTCTTGCCTTGCGAGCAGAAGGAAAATTCAAACAGATTTCTGCAAGAAGACAAAATAAAATGCTTACAGTACCTGGTATTCCTAGGCAGTCTCCCACTCAAGTACTAACCAGGCCCAACTCTGTTTAGCTTCTGAGATCAGACGGGATCAGGCGTTGTCAGAGTGGTTTGGCCGTAAGCAACAGCTTGTTGGAAATGTGCCGTTTTTCTTGCCTTGCGATCAGAAGGAAAATTCTTGCCTTGCGACCAGAAGGAAAATTCAAACAGATTTCTGCAAGAAGACAAAATAAAATGCTTACAGTACCTGGTATTCCTAGGCAGTCTCCCACTCAAGTACTAACCAGGCCCAACTCTGTTTAGCTTCTGAGATCAGATGGGATCAGGCGTTGTCAGAGTGGTTTGGACGTAAACAACAGTCTGGAAATGTGTGCCTTGCCTTGCCTTGCCTTGCCTTGCGCCCAGAAGGAAAATTCTTGCCTTGCGAGCAGAAGGAAAATTCAAACAGATTTCTGCAAGAAGACAAAATAAAATGCTTACAGTACCTGGTATTCCTAGGCAGTCTCCCACTCAAGTACTAACCAGGCCCAACTCTGTTTAGCTTCTGAGATCAGACGGGATCAGGCGTTGTCAGAGTGGTTTGGCCGTAAGCAACAGCTTGTTGGAAATGTGCCGTTTTTCTTGCCTTGCGATCAGAAGGAAAATTCTTGCCTTGCGACCAGAAGGAAAATTCAAACAGATTTCTGCAAGAAGACAAAATAAAATGCTTACAGTACCTGGTATTCCTAGGCAGTCTCCCACTCAAGTACTAACCAGGCCCAACTCTCTTTAGCTTCTGAGATCAGACGGGATCAGGCGTTGTCAGAGTGGTTTGGCCGTAAGCAACAGCTTGTTGGAAATGTGCCGTTTTTCTTGCCTTGCGATCAGAAGGAAAATTCTTGCCTTGCGACCAGAAGGAAAATTCAAACAGATTTCTGCAAGAAGACAAAATAAAATGCTTACAGTACCTGGTATTCCTAGGCAGTCTCACACTCAAGTACTAACCAGGCCCAACTCTGTTTAGCTTCTCAGATCAGACAGGATCAGGCATTGTCAGAGTGGTTTGGACGTAAACAACAGTCTGGAAATGTGTGCCTTGCCTTGCCTTGCCTTGCGCCCAGAAGGAAAATTTTTGCCTTGCGAGCAGAAGGAAAATTCAAACAGATTTCTGCAAGAAGACAAAATAAAATGCTTACAGTACCTGGTATTCCTAGGCAGTCTCCCACTCAAGTACTAACCAGGCAAAACTCTGTTTAGCTTCTGAAATCAGACGGGATCAGGCATTGTCAGAGTGGTTTGGCCGTGAGCAACAGTTTGCTGGAAATGTGCCGTTTTTCTTGCCTTGCCTTGCCTTGCGCCCAGAAGGAAAATTATTGCCTTGCGAGCAGAAGGAAAATTCAAACAGATTTCTGCAAGAAGACAAAATAAAATGCTTACAGTACCTGGTATTCCTAGGCAGTCTCCCACTCAAGTACTAACCAGGCCCAACTCTGTTTAGCTTCTGAGATCAGACGGGATCAGGCGTTGTCAGAGTGGTTTGGCCGTAAGCAACAGCTTGTTGGAAATGTGCCGTTTTTCTTGCCTTGCGATCAGAAGGAAAATTCTTGCCTTGCGACCAGAAGGAAAATTCAAACAGATTTCTGCAAGAAGACAAAATAAAATGCTTACAGTACCTGGTATTCCTAGGCAGTCTCCCACTCAAGTACTAACCAGGCCCAACTCTGTTTAGCTTCTGAGATCAGATGGGATCAGGCGTTGTCAGAGTGGTTTGGACGTAAACAACAGTCTGGAAATGTGTGCCTTGCCTTGCCTTGCCTTGCCTTGCCTTGCGCCCAGAAGGAAAATTCTTGCCTTGCGAGCAGAAGGAAAATTCAAACAGATTTCTGCAAGAAGACAAAATAAAATGCTTACAGTACCTGGTATTCCTAGGCAGTCTCCCACTCAAGTACTAACCAGGCCCAACTCTGTTTAGCTTCTGAGATCAGACGGGATCAGGCGTTGTCAGAGTGGTTTGGCCGTAAGCAACAGCTTGTTGGAAATGTGCCGTTTTTCTTGCCTTGCGATCAGAAGGAAAATTCTTGCCTTGCGACCAGAAGGAAAATTCAAACAGATTTCTGCAAGAAGACAAAATAAAATGCTTACAGTACCTGGTATTCCTAGGCAGTCTCCCACTCAAGTACTAACCAGGCCCAACTCTGTTTAGCTTCTGAGATCAGACGGGATCAGGCGTTGTCAGAGTGGTTTGGCCGTAAGCAACAGCTTGTTGGAAATGTGCCGTTTTTCTTGCCTTGCGATCAGAAGGAAAATTCTTGCCTTGCGACCAGAAGGAAAATTCAAACAGATTTCTGCAAGAAGACAAAATAAAATGCTTACAGTACCTGGTATTCCTAGGCAGTCTCACACTCAAGTACTAACCAGGCCCAACTCTGTTTAGCTTCTCAGATCAGACAGGATCAGGCATTGTCAGAGTGGTTTGGATGTAAACAACAGTCTGGAAATGTGTGCCTTGCCTTGCCTTGCCTTGCCTTGCCTTGCCTTGCCTTGCTCCCAGAAGGAAAATTCTTGCCTTGCGAGCAGAAGGAAAATTCAAACAGATTTCTGCAAGAAGACAAAATAAAATGCTTACAGTACCTGGTATTCCTAGGCAGTCTCCCACTCAAGTACTAACCAGGCCCAACTCTGTTTAGCTTCTGAGATCAGACGGGATCAGGCGTTCTCAGAGTGGTTTGGCCGTAAGCAACAGCTTGTTGGAAATGTGCCGTTTTTCTTGCCTTGCGATCAGAAGGAAAATTCTTGCCTTGCGACCAGAAGGAAAATTCAAACAGATTTCTGCAAGAAGACAAAATAAAATGCTTACAGTACCTGGTATTCCTAGGCAGTCTCACACTCAAGTACTAACCAGGCCCAACTCTGTTTAGCTTCTCAGATCAGACAGGATCAGGCATTGTCAGAGTGGTTTGGACGTAAACAACAGTCTGGAAATGTGTGCCTTGCCTTGCCTTGCCTTGCGCCCAGAAGGAAAATTCTTGCCTTGCGAGCAGAAGGAAAATTCAAACAGATTTCTGCAAGAAGACAAAATAAAATGCTTACAGTACCTGGTATTCCTAGGCAGTCTCCCACTCAAGTACTAACCAGGCAAAACTCTGTTTAGCTTCTGAAATCAGACGGGATCAGGCATTGTCAGAGTGGTTTGGCCGTGAGCAACAGTTTGCTGGAAATGTGCCGTTTTTCTTGCCTTGCCTTGCCTTGCGCCCAGAAGGAAAATTATTGCCTTGCGAGCAGAAGGAAAATTCAAACAGATTTCTGCAAGAAGACAAAATAAAATGCTTACAGTACCTGGTATTCCTAGGCAGTCTCCCACTCAAGTACTAACCAGGCCCAACTCTGTTTAGCTTCTGAGATCAGACGGGATCAGGCGTTGTCAGAGTGGTTTGGCCGTAAGCAACAGCTTGTTGGAAATGTGCCGTTTTTCTTGCCTTGCGATCAGAAGGAAAATTCTTGCCTTGCGACCAGAAGGAAAATTCAAACAGATTTCTGCAAGAAGACAAAATAAAATGCTTACAGTACCTGGTATTCCTAGGCAGTCTCACACTCAAGTACTAACCAGGCCCAACTCTGTTTAGCTTCTCAGATCAGACAGGATCAGGCATTGTCAGAGTGGTTTGGACGTAAACAACAGTCTGGAAATGTGTGCCTTGCCTTGCCTTGCCTTGCCTTGCGCCCAGAAGGAAAATTCTTGCCTTGCGAGCAGAAGGAAAATTCAAACAGATTTCTGCAAGAAGACAAAATAAAATGCTTACAGTACCTGGTATTCCTAGGCAGTCTCCCACTCAAGTACTAACCAGGCCCAACTCTGTTTAGCTTCTGAAATCAGACAGGATCAGGCATTGTCAGAGTGGTTTGGCCATGAGCAACAGTTTGCTGGAAATGTGCCGTTTTTCTTGCCTTGCCTTGCCTTGCACCCAGAAGGAAAATTATTGCCTTGCGAGCAGAAGGAAAATTCAAACAGATTTCTGCAAGAAGACAAAATAAAATGCTTACAGTACCTGGTATTCCTAGGCAGTCTCCCACTCAAGTACTAACCAGGCCCAACTCTGTTTAGCTTCTGAGATCAGACGGGATCAGGCGTTGTCAGAGTGGTTTGGCCGTAAGCAACAGCTTGTTGGAAATGTGCCGTTTTTCTTGCCTTGCGATCAGAAGGAAAATTCTTGCCTTGCGACCAGAAGGAAAATTCAAACAGATTTCTGCAAGAAGACAAAATAAAATGCTTACAGTACCTGGTATTCCTAGGCAGTCTCACACTCAAGTACTAACCAGGCCCAACTCTGTTTAGCTTCTCAGATCAGACAGGATCAGGCATTGTCAGAGTGGTTTGGACGTAAACAACAGTCTGGAAATGTGTGCCTTGCCTTGCCTTGCCTTGCCTTGCCTTGCGCCCAGAAGGAAAATTCTTGCCTTGCGAGCAGAAGGAAAATTCAAACAGATTTCTGCAAGAAGACAAAATAAAATGCTTACAGTACCTGGTATTCCTAGGCAGTCTCCCACTCAAGTACTAACCAGGCCCAACTCTGTTTAGCTTCTGAAATCAGACGGGATCAGGCATTGTCAGAGTGGTTTGGCCGTGAGCAACAGTTTGCTGGAAATGTGCCGTTTTTCTTGCCTTGCCTTGCCTTGCGCCCAGAAGGAAAATTATTGCCTTGCTAGCAGAAGGAAAATTCAAACAGATTTCTGCAAGAAGACAAAATAAAATGCTTACAGTACCTGGTATTCCTAGGCAGTCTCCCACTCAAGTACTAACCAGGCCCAACTCTGTTTAGCTTCTGAGATCAGACGGGATCAGGCGTTGTCAGAGTGGTTTGGCCGTAAGCAACAGCTTGTTGGAAATGTGCCGTTTTTCTTGCCTTGCGATCAGAAGGAAAATTCTTGCCTTGCGACCAGAAGGAAAATTCAAACAGATTTCTGCAAGAAGACAAAATAAAATGCTTACAGTACCTGGTATTCCTAGGCAGTCTCACACTCAAGTACTAACCAGGCCCAACTCTGTTTAGCTTCTCAGATCAGACAGGATCAGGCATTGTCAGAGTGGTTTGGACGTAAACAACAGTCTGGAAATGTGTGCCTTGCCTTGCCTTGCCTTGCCTTGCCTTGCGCCCAGAAGGAAAATTCTTGCCTTGCGAGCAGAAGGAAAATTCAAACAGATTTCTGCAAGAAGACAAAATAAAATGCTTACAGTACCTGGTATTCCTAGGCAGTCTCCCACTCAAGTACTAACCAGGCCCAACTCTGTTTAGCTTCTGAGATCAGACGGGATCAGGCGTTGTCAGAGTGGTTTGGCCGTAAGCAACAGCTTGTTGGAAATGTGCCGTTTTTCTTGCCTTGCGATCAGAAGGAAAATTCTTGCCTTGCGACCAGAAGGAAAATTCAAACAGATTTCTGCAAGAAGACAAAATAAAATGCTTACAGTACCTGGTATTCCTAGGCAGTCTCCCACTCAAGTACTAACCAGGCCCAACTCTGTTTAGCTTCTGAGATCAGACGGGATCAGGCGTTGTCAGAGTGGTTTGGCCGTAAGCAACAGCTTGTTGGAAATGTGCCGTTTTTCTTGCCTTGCGATCAGAAGGAAAATTCTTGCCTTGCGACCAGAAGGAAAATTCAAACAGATTTCTGCAAGAAGACAAAATAAAATGCTTACAGTACCTGGTATTCCTAGGCAGTCTCACACTCAAGTACTAACCAGGCCCAACTCTGTTTAGCTTCTCAGATCAGACAGGATCAGGCATTGTCAGAGTGGTTTGGACGTAAACAACAGTCTGGAAATGTGTGCCTTGCCTTGCCTTGCCTTGCCTTGCCTTGCCTTGCCTTGCGCCCAGAAGGAAAATTCTTGCCTTGCGAGCAGAAGGAAAATTCAAACAGATTTCTGCAAGAAGACAAAATAAAATGCTTACAGTACCTGGTATTCCTAGGCAGTCTCCCACTCAAGTACTAACCAGGCCCAACTCTGTTTAGCTTCTGAGATCAGACGGGATCAGGCGTTGTCAGAGTGGTTTGGCCGTAAGCAACAGCTTGTTGGAAATGTGCCGTTTTTCTTGCCTTGCGATCAGAAGGAAAATTCTTGCCTTGCGACCAGAAGGAAAATTCAAACAGATTTCTGCAAGAAGACAAAATAAAATGCTTACAGTACCTGGTATTCCTAGGCAGTCTCCCACTCAAGTACTAACCAGGCCCAACTCTGTTTAGCTTCTGAGATCAGATGGGATCAGGCGTTGTCAGAGTGGTTTGGACGTACACAACAGTCTGGAAATGTGTGCCTTGCCTTGCCTTGCCTTGCCTTGCCTTGCGCCCAGAAGGAAAATTCTTGCCTTGCGAGCAGAAGGAAAATTCAAACAGATTTCTGCAAGAAGACAAAATAAAATGCTTACAGTACCTGGTATTCCTAGGCAGTCTCCCACTCAAGTACTAACCAGGCCCAACTCTGTTTAGCTTCTGAGATCAGACGGGATCAGGCGTTGTCAGAGTGGTTTGGCCGTAAGCAACAGCTTGTTGGAAATGTGCCGTTTTTCTTGCCTTGCGATCAGAAGGAAAATTCTTGCCTTGCGACCAGAAGGAAAATTCAAACAGATTTCTGCAAGAAGACAAAATAAAATGCTTACAGTACCTGGTATTCCTAGGCAGTCTCCCACTCAAGTACTAACCAGGCCCAACTCTGTTTAGCTTCTGAGATCAGACGGGATCAGGCATTGTCAGAGTGGTTTGGCCGTAAGCAACAGCTTGTTGGAAATGTGCCGTTTTTCTTGCCTTGCGATCAGAAGGAAAATTCTTGCCTTGCGACCAGAAGGAAAATTCAAACAGATTTCTGCAAGAAGACAAAATAAAATGCTTACAGTACCTGGTATTCCTAGGCAGTCTCACACTCAAGTACTAACCAGGCCCAACTCTGTTTAGCTTCTCAGATCAGACAGGATCAGGCATTGTCAGAGTGGTTTGGACGTAAACAACAGTCTGGAAATGTGTGCCTTGCCTTGCCTTGCCTTGCGCCCAGAAGGAAAATTCTTGCCTTGCGAGCAGAAGGAAAATTCAAACAGATTTCTGCAAGAAGACAAAATAAAATGCTTACAGTACCTGGTATTCCTAGGCAGTCTCCCACTCAAGTACTAACCAGGCCCAACTCTGTTTAGCTTCTGAGATCAGACAGGATCAGGCGTTGTCAGAGTGGTTTGGCCGTAAGCAACAGCTTGTTGGAAATGTGCCGTTTTTCTTGCCTTGCGATCAGAAGGAAAATTCTTGCCTTGCGACCAGAAGGAAAATTCAAACAGATTTCTGCAAGAAGACAAAATAAAATGCTTACAGTACCTGGTATTCCTAGGCAGTCTCACACTCAAGTACTAACCAGGCCCAACTCTGTTTAGCTTCTCAGATCAGACAGGATCAGGCATTGTCAGAGTGGTTTGGACGTAAACAACAGTCTGGAAATGTGTGCCTTGCCTTGCCTTGCCTTGCCTTGCCTTGCGCCCAGAAGGAAAATTCTTGCCTTGCGAGCAGAAGGAAAATTCAAACAGATTTCTGCAAGAAGACAAAATAAAATGCTTACAGTACCTGGTATTCCTAGGCAGTCTCCCACTCAAGTACTAACCAGGCCCAACTCTGTTTAGCTTCTGAAATCAGACGGGATCAGGCATTGTCAGAGTGGTTTGGCCGTGAGCAACAGTTTGCTGGAAATGTGCCGTTTTTCTTGCCTTGCCTTGCCTTGCGCCCAGAAGGAAAATTATTGCCTTGCTAGCAGAAGGAAAATTCAAACAGATTTCTGCAAGAAGACAAAATAAAATGCTTACAGTACCTGGTATTCCTAGGCAGTCTCCCACTCAAGTACTAACCAGGCCCAACTCTGTTTAGCTTCTGAGATCAGACGGGATCAGGCGTTGTCAGAGTGGTTTGGCCGTAAGCAACAGCTTGTTGGAAATGTGCCGTTTTTCTTGCCTTGCGATCAGAAGGAAAATTCTTGCCTTGCGACCAGAAGGAAAATTCAAACAGATTTCTGCAAGAAGACAAAATAAAATGCTTACAGTACCTGGTATTCCTAGGCAGTCTCACACTCAAGTACTAACCAGGCCCAACTCTGTTTAGCTTCTCAGATCAGACAGGATCAGGCATTGTCAGAGTGGTTTGGACGTAAACAACAGTCTGGAAATGTGTGCCTTGCCTTGCCTTGCCTTGCCTTGCCTTGCCTTGCCTTGCCTTGCCTTGCCTTGCCTTGCCTTGCCTTGCGCCCAGAAGGAAAATTCTTGCCTTGCGACCAGAAGGAAAATTCAAACAGATTTCTGCAAGAAGACAAAATAAAATGCTTACAGTACCTGGTATTCCTAGGCAGTCTCACACTCAAGTACTAACCAGGCCCAACTCTGTTTAGCTTCTCAGATCAGACAGGATCAGGCATTGTCAGAGTGGTTTGGACGTAAACAACAGTCTGGAAATGTGTGCCTTGCCTTGCCTTGCCTTGCGCCCAGAAGGAAAATTCTTGCCTTGCGAGCAGAAGGAAAATTCAAACAGATTTCTGCAAGAAGACAAAATAAAATGCTTACAGTACCTGGTATTCCTAGGCAGTCTCCCACTCAAGTACTAACCAGGCCCAACTCTGTTTAGCTTCTGAGATCAGACAGGATCAGGCGTTGTCAGAGTGGTTTGGCCGTAAGCAACAGCTTGTTGGAAATGTGCCGTTTTTCTTGCCTTGCGATCAGAAGGAAAATTCTTGCCTTGCGACCAGAAGGAAAATTCAAACAGATTTCTGCAAGAAGACAAAATAAAATGCTTACAGTACCTGGTATTCCTAGGCAGTCTCACACTCAAGTACTAACCAGGCCCAACTCTGTTTAGCTTCTCAGATCAGACAGGATCAGGCATTGTCAGAGTGGTTTGGACGTAAACAACAGTCTGGAAATGTGTGCCTTGCCTTGCCTTGCCTTGCCTTGCCTTGCGCCCAGAAGGAAAATTCTTGCCTTGCGAGCAGAAGGAAAATTCAAACAGATTTCTGCAAGAAGACAAAATAAAATGCTTACAGTACCTGGTATTCCTAGGCAGTCTCCCACTCAAGTACTAACCAGGCCCAACTCTGTTTAGCTTCTGAAATCAGACGGGATCAGGCATTGTCAGAGTGGTTTGGCCGTGAGCAACAGTTTGCTGGAAATGTGCCGTTTTTCTTGCCTTGCCTTGCCTTGCGCCCAGAAGGAAAATTATTGCCTTGCTAGCAGAAGGAAAATTCAAACAGATTTCTGCAAGAAGACAAAATAAAATGCTTACAGTACCTGGTATTCCTAGGCAGTCTCCCACTCAAGTACTAACCAGGCCCAACTCTGTTTAGCTTCTGAGATCAGACGGGATCAGGCGTTGTCAGAGTGGTTTGGCCGTAAGCAACAGCTTGTTGGAAATGTGCCGTTTTTCTTGCCTTGCGATCAGAAGGAAAATTCTTGCCTTGCGACCAGAAGGAAAATTCAAACAGATTTCTGCAAGAAGACAAAATAAAATGCTTACAGTACCTGGTATTCCTAGGCAGTCTCACACTCAAGTACTAACCAGGCCCAACTCTGTTTAGCTTCTCAGATCAGACAGGATCAGGCATTGTCAGAGTGGTTTGGACGTAAACAACAGTCTGGAAATGTGTGCCTTGCCTTGCCTTGCCTTGCCTTGCCTTGCCTTGCCTTGCCTTGCGCCCAGAAGGAAAATTCTTGCCTTGCGACCAGAAGGAAAATTCAAACAGATTTCTGCAAGAAGACAAAATAAAATGCTTACAGTACCTGGTATTCCTAGGCAGTCTCACACTCAAGTACTAACCAGGCCCAACTCTGTTTAGCTTCTCAGATCAGACAGGATCAGGCATTGTCAGAGTGGTTTGGACGTAAACAACAGTCTGGAAATGTGTGCCTTGCCTTGCCTTGCCTTGCGCCCAGAAGGAAAATTCTTGCCTTGCGAGCAGAAGGAAAATTCAAACAGATTTCTGCAAGAAGACAAAATAAAATGCTTACAGTACCTGGTATTCCTAGGCAGTCTCCCACTCAAGTACTAACCAGGCCCAACTCTGTTTAGCTTCTGAGATCAGACAGGATCAGGCGTTGTCAGAGTGGTTTGGCCGTAAGCAACAGCTTGTTGGAAATGTGCCGTTTTTCTTGCCTTGCGATCAGAAGGAAAATTCTTGCCTTGCGACCAGAAGGAAAATTCAAACAGATTTCTGCAAGAAGACAAAATAAAATGCTTACAGTACCTGGTATTCCTAGGCAGTCTCACACTCAAGTACTAACCAGGCCCAACTCTGTTTAGCTTCTCAGATCAGACAGGATCAGGCATTGTCAGAGTGGTTTGGACGTAAACAACAGTCTGGAAATGTGTGCCTTGCCTTGCCTTGCCTTGCCTTGCCTTGCGCCCAGAAGGAAAATTCTTGCCTTGCGAGCAGAAGGAAAATTCAAACAGATTTCTGCAAGAAGACAAAATAAAATGCTTACAGTACCTGGTATTCCTAGGCAGTCTCCCACTCAAGTACTAACCAGGCCCAACTCTGTTTAGCTTCTGAAATCAGACGGGATCAGGCATTGTCAGAGTGGTTTGGCCGTGAGCAACAGTTTGCTGGAAATGTGCCGTTTTTCTTGCCTTGCCTTGCCTTGCGCCCAGAAGGAAAATTATTGCCTTGCTAGCAGAAGGAAAATTCAAACAGATTTCTGCAAGAAGACAAAATAAAATGCTTACAGTACCTGGTATTCCTAGGCAGTCTCCCACTCAAGTACTAACCAGGCCCAACTCTGTTTAGCTTCTGAGATCAGACGGGATCAGGCGTTGTCAGAGTGGTTTGGCCGTAAGCAACAGCTTGTTGGAAATGTGCCGTTTTTCTTGCCTTGCGATCAGAAGGAAAATTCTTGCCTTGCGACCAGAAGGAAAATTCAAACAGATTTCTGCAAGAAGACAAAATAAAATGCTTACAGTACCTGGTATTCCTAGGCAGTCTCACACTCAAGTACTAACCAGGCCCAACTCTGTTTAGCTTCTCAGATCAGACAGGATCAGGCATTGTCAGAGTGGTTTGGACGTAAACAACAGTCTGGAAATGTGTGCCTTGCCTTGCCTTGCCTTGCCTTGCCTTGCGCCCAGAAGGAAAATTCTTGCCTTGCGAGCAGAAGGAAAATTCAAACAGATTTCTGCAAGAAGACAAAATAAAATGCTTACAGTACCTGGTATTCCTAGGCAGTCTCCCACTCAAGTACTAACCAGGCCCAACTCTGTTTAGCTTCTGAGATCAGACGGGATCAGGCGTTGTCAGAGTGGTTTGGCCGTAAGCAACAGCTTGTTGGAAATGTGCCGTTTTTCTTGCCTTGCGATCAGAAGGAAAATTCTTGCCTTGCGACCAGAAGGAAAATTCAAACAGATTTCTGCAAGAAGACAAAATAAAATGCTTACAGTACCTGGTATTCCTAGGCAGTCTCCCACTCAAGTACTAACCAGGCCCAACTCTGTTTAGCTTCTGAGATCAGACGGGATCAGGCGTTGTCAGAGTGGTTTGGCCGTAAGCAACAGCTTGTTGGAAATGTGCCGTTTTTCTTGCCTTGCGATCAGAAGGAAAATTCTTGCCTTGCGACCAGAAGGAAAATTCAAACAGATTTCTGCAAGAAGACAAAATAAAATGCTTACAGTACCTGGTATTCCTAGGCAGTCTCACACTCAAGTACTAACCAGGCCCAACTCTGTTTAGCTTCTCAGATCAGACAGGATCAGGCATTGTCAGAGTGGTTTGGACGTAAACAACAGTCTGGAAATGTGTGCCTTGCCTTGCCTTGCCTTGCCTTGCCTTGCCTTGCCTTGCCTTGCCTTGCCTTGCCTTGCCTTGCGCCCAGAAGGAAAATTCTTGCCTTGCGAGCAGAAGGAAAATTCAAACAGATTTCTGCAAGAAGACAAAATAAAATGCTTACAGTACCTGGTATTCCTAGGCAGTCTCCCACTCAAGTACTAACCAGGCCCAACTCTGTTTAGCTTCTGAGATCAGACGGGATCAGGCGTTGTCAGAGTGGTTTGGCCGTAAGCAACAGCTTGTTGGAAATGTGCCGTTTTTCTTGCCTTGCGATCAGAAGGAAAATTCTTGCCTTGCGACCAGAAGGAAAATTCAAACAGATTTCTGCAAGAAGACAAAATAAAATGCTTACAGTACCTGGTATTCCTAGGCAGTCTCCCACTCAAGTACTAACCAGGCCCAACTCTGTTTAGCTTCTGAGATCAGATGGGATCAGGCGTTGTCAGAGTGGTTTGGACGTAAACAACAGTCTGGAAATGTGTGCCTTGCCTTGCCTTGCCTTGCCTTGCCTTGCGCCCAGAAGGAAAATTCTTGCCTTGCGAGCAGAAGGAAAATTCAAACAGATTTCTGCAAGAAGACAAAATAAAATGCTTACAGTACCTGGTATTCCTAGGCAGTCTCCCACTCAAGTACTAACCAGGCCCAACTCTGTTTAGCTTCTGAGATCAGACGGGATCAGGCGTTGTCAGAGTGGTTTGGCCGTAAGCAACAGCTTGTTGGAAATGTGCCGTTTTTCTTGCCTTGCGATCAGAAGGAAAATTCTTGCCTTGCGACCAGAAGGAAAATTCAAACAGATTTCTGCAAGAAGACAAAATAAAATGCTTACAGTACCTGGTATTCCTAGGCAGTCTCCCACTCAAGTACTAACCAGGCCCAACTCTGTTTAGCTTCTGAGATCAGACGGGATCAGGCGTTGTCAGAGTGGTTTGGCCGTAAGCAACAGCTTGTTGGAAATGTGCCGTTTTTCTTGCCTTGCGATCAGAAGGAAAATTCTTGCCTTGCGACCAGAAGGAAAATTCAAACAGATTTCTGCAAGAAGACAAAATAAAATGCTTACAGTACCTGGTATTCCTAGGCAGTCTCCCACTCAAGTACTAACCAGGCCCAACTCTGTTTAGCTTCTGAAATCAGACGGGATCAGGCATTGTCAGAGTGGTTTGGCCGTGAGCAACAGTTTGCTGGAAATGTGCCGTTTTTCTTGCCTTGCCTTGCCTTGCGCCCAGAAGGAAAATTATTGCCTTGCTAGCAGAAGGAAAATTCAAACAGATTTCTGCAAGAAGACAAAATAAAATGCTTACAGTACCTGGTATTCCTAGGCAGTCTCCCACTCAAGTACTAACCAGGCCCAACTCTGTTTAGCTTCTGAGATCAGACGGGATCAGGCGTTGTCAGAGTGGTTTGGCCGTAAGCAACAGCTTGTTGGAAATGTGCCGTTTTTCTTGCCTTGCGATCAGAAGGAAAATTCTTGCCTTGCGACCAGAAGGAAAATTCAAACAGATTTCTGCAAGAAGACAAAATAAAATGCTTACAGTACCTGGTATTCCTAGGCAGTCTCACACTCAAGTACTAACCAGGCCCAACTCTGTTTAGCTTCTCAGATCAGACAGGATCAGGCATTGTCAGAGTGGTTTGGACGTAAACAACAGTCTGGAAATGTGTGCCTTGCCTTGCCTTGCCTTGCCTTGCCTTGCCTTGCCTTGCCTTGCCTTGCCTTGCCTTGCGCCCAGAAGGAAAATTCTTGCCTTGCGAGCAGAAGGAAAATTCAAACAGATTTCTGCAAGAAGACAAAATAAAATGCTTACAGTACCTGGTATTCCTAGGCAGTCTCACACTCAAGTACTAACCAGGCCCAACTCTGTTTAGCTTCTCAGATCAGACAGGATCAGGCATTGTCAGAGTGGTTTGGACGTAAACAACAGTCTGGAAATGTGTGCCTTGCCTTGCCTTGCCTTGCCTTGCGCCCAGAAGGAAAATTCTTGCCTTGCGAGCAGAAGGAAAATTCAAACAGATTTCTGCAAGAAGACAAAATAAAATGCTTACAGTACCTGGTATTCCTAGGCAGTCTCCCACTCAAGTACTAACCAGGCCCAACTCTGTTTAGCTTCTGAAATCAGACGGGATCAGGCATTGTCAGAGTGGTTTGGCCGTGAGCAACAGTTTGCTGGAAATGTGCCGTTTTTCTTGCCTTGCCTTGCCTTGCGCCCAGAAGGAAAATTATTGCCTTGCGAGCAGAAGGAAAATTCAAACAGATTTCTGCAAGAAGAAAAAATAAAATGCTTACAGTACCTGGTATTCCTAGGCAGTCTCCCACTCAAGTACTAACCAGGCCCAACTCTGTTTAGCTTCTGAGATCAGACGGGATCAGGCGTTGTCAGAGTGGTTTGGCCGTAAGCAACAGCTTGTTGGAAATGTGCCGTTTTTCTTGCCTTGCGATCAGAAGGAAAATTCTTGCCTTGCGACCAGAAGGAAAATTCAAACAGATTTCTGCAAGAAGACAAAATAAAATGCTTACAGTACCTGGTATTCCTAGGCAGTCTCCCACTCAAGTACTAACCAGGCCCAACTCTGTTTAGCTTCTGAGATCAGACGGGATCAGGCGTTGTCAGAGTGGTTTGGCCGTAAGCAACAGCTTGTTGGAAATGTGCCGTTTTTCTTGCCTTGCGATCAGAAGGAAAATTCTTGCCTTGCGACCAGAAGGAAAATTCAAACAGATTTCTGCAAGAAGACAAAATAAAATGCTTACAGTACCTGGTATTCCTAGGCAGTCTCACACTCAAGTACTAACCAGGCCCAACTCTGTTTAGCTTCTCAGATCAGACAGGATCAGGCATTGTCAGAGTGGTTTGGACGTAAACAACAGTCTGGAAATGTGTGCCTTGCCTTGCCTTGCCTTGCCTTGCCTTGCGCCCAGAAGGAAAATTCTTGCCTTGCGAGCAGAAGGAAAATTCAAACAGATTTCTGCAAGAAGACAAAATAAAATGCTTACAGTACCTGGTATTCCTAGGCAGTCTCCCACTCAAGTACTAACCAGGCCCAACTCTGTTTAGCTTCTGAGATCAGACGGGATCAGGCGTTGTCAGAGTGGTTTGGCCGTAAGCAACAGCTTGTTGGAAATGTGCCGTTTTTCTTGCCTTGCGATCAGAAGGAAAATTCTTGCCTTGCGACCAGAAGGAAAATTCAAACAGATTTCTGCAAGAAGACAAAATAAAATGCTTACAGTACCTGGTATTCCTAGGCAGTCTCCCACTCAAGTACTAACCAGGCCCAACTCTGTTTAGCTTCTGAGATCAGACGGGATCAGGCGTTGTCAGAGTGGTTTGGCCGTAAGCAACAGCTTGTTGGAAATGTGCCGTTTTTCTTGCCTTGCGATCAGAAGGAAAATTCTTGCCTTGCGACCAGAAGGAAAATTCAAACAGATTTCTGCAAGAAGACAAAATAAAATGCTTACAGTACCTGGTATTCCTAGGCAGTCTCACACTCAAGTACTAACCAGGCCCAACTCTGTTTAGCTTCTCAGATCAGACAGGATCAGGCATTGTCAGAGTGGTTTGGACGTAAACAACAGTCTGGAAATGTGTGCCTTGCCTTGCCTTGCCTTGCCTTGCCTTGCGCCCAGAAGGAAAATTCTTGCCTTGCGAGCAGAAGGAAAATTCAAACAGATTTCTGCAAGAAGACAAAATAAAATGCTTACAGTACCTGGTATTCCTAGGCAGTCTCCCACTCAAGTACTAACCAGGCCCAACTCTGTTTAGCTTCTGAGATCAGACGGGATCAGGCGTTGTCAGAGTGGTTTGGCCGTAAGCAACAGCTTGTTGGAAATGTGCCGTTTTTCTTGCCTTGCGATCAGAAGGAAAATTCTTGCCTTGCGACCAGAAGGAAAATTCAAACAGATTTCTGCAAGAAGACAAAATAAAATGCTTACAGTACCTGGTATTCCTAGGCAGTCTCCCACTCAAGTACTAACCAGGCCCAACTCTGTTTAGCTTCTGAGATCAGACGGGATCAGGCGTTGTCAGAGTGGTTTGGCCGTAAGCAACAGCTTGTTGGAAATGTGCCGTTTTTCTTGCCTTGCGATCAGAAGGAAAATTCTTGCCTTGCGACCAGAAGGAAAATTCAAACAGATTTCTGCAAGAAGACAAAATAAAATGCTTACAGTACCTGGTATTCCTAGGCAGTCTCACACTCAAGTACTAACCAGGCCCAACTCTGTTTAGCTTCTCAGATCAGACAGGATCAGGCATTGTCAGAGTGGTTTGGACGTAAACAACAGTCTGGAAATGTGTGCCTTGCCTTGCCTTGCCTTGCCTTGCCTTGCCTTGCCTTGCCTTGCCTTGCCTTGCCTTGCCTTGCCTTGCCTTGCCTTGCGCCCAGAAGGAAAATTCTTGCCTTGCGAGCAGAAGGAAAATTCAAACAGATTTCTGCAAGAAGACAAAATAAAATGCTTACAGTACCTGGTATTCCTAGGCAGTCTCCCACTCAAGTACTAACCAGGCCCAACTCTGTTTAGCTTCTGAGATCAGACGGGATCAGGCGTTGTCAGAGTGGTTTGGCCGTAAGCAACAGCTTGTTGGAAATGTGCCGTTTTTCTTGCCTTGCGATCAGAAGGAAAATTCTTGCCTTGCGA
This sequence comes from Neoarius graeffei, assembly GCF_027579695.1. NCBI lineage: Eukaryota > Metazoa > Chordata > Actinopteri > Siluriformes > Ariidae > Neoarius > Neoarius graeffei. The sequence continues at coordinate 918,007 of NW_026869982.1, forward strand.
CCAGAAGGAAAATTCAAACAGATTTCTGCAAGAAGACAAAATAAAATGCTTACAGTACCTGGTATTCCTAGGCAGTCTCCCACTCAAGTACTAACCAGGCCCAACTCTGTTTAGCTTCTGAGATCAGATGGGATCAGGCGTTGTCAGAGTGGTTTGGACGTAAACAACAGTCTGGAAATGTGTGCCTTGCCTTGCCTTGCCTTGCCTTGCCTTGCGCCCAGAAGGAAAATTCTTGCCTTGCGAGCAGAAGGAAAATTCAAACAGATTTCTGCAAGAAGACAAAATAAAATGCTTACAGTACCTGGTATTCCTAGGCAGTCTCCCACTCAAGTACTAACCAGGCCCAACTCTGTTTAGCTTCTGAGATCAGACGGGATCAGGCGTTGTCAGAGTGGTTTGGCCGTAAGCAACAGCTTGTTGGAAATGTGCCGTTTTTCTTGCCTTGCGATCAGAAGGAAAATTCTTGCCTTGCGACCAGAAGGAAAATTCAAACAGATTTCTGCAAGAAGACAAAATAAAATGCTTACAGTACCTGGTATTCCTAGGCAGTCTCACACTCAAGTACTAACCAGGCCCAACTCTGTTTAGCTTCTCAGATCAGACAGGATCAGGCATTGTCAGAGTGGTTTGGACGTAAACAACAGTCTGGAAATGTGTGCCTTGCCTTGCCTTGCCTTGCCTTGCCTTGCCTTGCCTTGCGCCCAGAAGGAAAATTCTTGCCTTGCGAGCAGAAGGAAAATTCAAACAGATTTCTGCAAGAAGACAAAATAAAATGCTTACAGTACCTGGTATTCCTAGGCAGTCTCACACTCAAGTACTAACCAGGCCCAACTCTGTTTAGCTTCTCAGATCAGACAGGATCAGGCATTGTCAGAGTGGTTTGGACGTAAACAACAGTCTGGAAATGTGTGCCTTGCCTTGCCTTGCCTTGCCTTGCGCCCAGAAGGAAAATTCTTGCCTTGCGAGCAGAAGGAAAATTCAAACAGATTTCTGCAAGAAGACAAAATAAAATGCTTACAGTACCTGGTATTCCTAGGCAGTCTCCCACTCAAGTACTAACCAGGCCCAACTCTGTTTAGCTTCTGAAATCAGACGGGATCAGGCATTGTCAGAGTGGTTTGGCCGTGAGCAACAGTTTGCTGGAAATGTGCCGTTTTTCTTGCCTTGCCTTGCCTTGCGCCCAGAAGGAAAATTATTGCCTTGCGAGCAGAAGGAAAATTCAAACAGATTTCTGCAAGAAGACAAAATAAAATGCTTACAGTACCTGGTATTCCTAGGCAGTCTCCCACTCAAGTACTAACCAGGCCCAACTCTGTTTAGCTTCTGAGATCAGACGGGATCAGGCGTTGTCAGAGTGGTTTGGCCGTAAGCAACAGCTTGTTGGAAATGTGCCGTTTTTCTTGCCTTGCGATCAGAAGGAAAATTCTTGCCTTGCGACCAGAAGGAAAATTCAAACAGATTTCTGCAAGAAGACAAAATAAAATGCTTACAGTACCTGGTATTCCTAGGCAGTCTCACACTCAAGTACTAACCAGGCCCAACTCTGTTTAGCTTCTCAGATCAGACAGGATCAGGCATTGTCAGAGTGGTTTGGACGTAAACAGCAGTCTGGAAATGTGTGCCTTGCCTTGCCTTGCCTTGCCTTGCGCCCAGAAGGAAAATTCTTGCCTTGCGAGCAGAAGGAAAATTCAAACAGATTTCTGCAAGAAGACAAAATAAAATGCTTACAGTACCTGGTATTCCTAGGCAGTCTCCCACTCAAGTACTAACCAGGCCCAACTCTGTTTAGCTTCTGAAATCAGACGGGATCAGGCATTGTCAGAGTGGTTTGGCCGTGAGCAACAGTTTGCTGGAAATGTGCCGTTTTTCTTGCCTTGCCTTGCCTTGCGCCCAGAAGGAAAATTATTGCCTTGCGAGCAGAAGGAAAATTCAAACAGATTTCTGCAAGAAGACAAAATAAAATGCTTACAGTACCTGGTATTCCTAGGCAGTCTCCCACTCAAGTACTAACCAGGCCCAACTCTGTTTAGCTTCTGAGATCAGACGGGATCAGGCGTTGTCAGAGTGGTTTGGCCGTAAGCAACAGCTTGTTGGAAATGTGCCGTTTTTCTTGCCTTGCGATCAGAAGGAAAATTCTTGCCTTGCGACCAGAAGGAAAATTCAAACAGATTTCTGCAAGAAGACAAAATAAAATGCTTACAGTACCTGGTATTCCTAGGCAGTCTCACACTCAAGTACTAACCAGGCCCAACTCTGTTTAGCTTCTCAGATCAGACAGGATCAGGCATTGTCAGAGTGGTTTGGACGTAAACAACAGTCTGGAAATGTGTGCCTTGCCTTGCCTTGCCTTGCCTTGCCTTGCGCCCAGAAGGAAAATTCTTGCCTTGCGAGCAGAAGGAAAATTCAAACAGATTTCTGCAAGAAGACAAAATAAAATGCTTACAGTACCTGGTATTCCTAGGCAGTCTCCCACTCAAGTACTAACCAGGCCCAACTCTGTTTAGCTTCTGAAATCAGACGGGATCAGGCATTGTCAGAGTGGTTTGGCCGTGAGCAACAGTTTGCTGGAAATGTGCCGTTTTTCTTGCCTTGCCTTGCCTTGCGCCCAGAAGGAAAATTATTGCCTTGCGAGCAGAAGGAAAATTCAAACAGATTTCTGCAAGAAGACAAAATAAAATGCTTACAGTACCTGGTATTCCTAGGCAGTCTCCCACTCAAGTACTAACCAGGCCCAACTCTGTTTAGCTTCTGAGATCAGACGGGATCAGGCGTTGTCAGAGTGGTTTGGCCGTAAGCAACAGCTTGTTGGAAATGTGCCGTTTTTCTTGCCTTGCGATCAGAAGGAAAATTCTTGCCTTGCGACCAGAAGGAAAATTCAAACAGATTTCTGCAAGAAGACAAAATAAAATGCTTACAGTACCTGGTATTCCTAGGCAGTCTCACACTCAAGTACTAACCAGGCCCAACTCTGTTTAGCTTCTCAGATCAGACAGGATCAGGCATTGTCAGAGTGGTTTGGACGTAAACAGCAGTCTGGAAATGTGTGCCTTGCCTTGCCTTGCCTTGCCTTGCGCCCAGAAGGAAAATTCTTGCCTTGCGAGCAGAAGGAAAATTCAAACAGATTTCTGCAAGAAGACAAAATAAAATGCTTACAGTACCTGGTATTCCTAGGCAGTCTCCCACTCAAGTACTAACCAGGCCCAACTCTGTTTAGCTTCTGAAATCAGACGGGATCAGGCATTGTCAGAGTGGTTTGGCCGTGAGCAACAGTTTGCTGGAAATGTGCCGTTTTTCTTGCCTTGCCTTGCCTTGCGCCCAGAAGGAAAATTATTGCCTTGCGAGCAGAAGGAAAATTCAAACAGATTTCTGCAAGAAGACAAAATAAAATGCTTACAGTACCTGGTATTCCTAGGCAGTCTCCCACTCAAGTACTAACCAGGCCCAACTCTGTTTAGCTTCTGAGATCAGACGGGATCAGGCGTTGTCAGAGTGGTTTGGCCGTAAGCAACAGCTTGTTGGAAATGTGCCGTTTTTCTTGCCTTGCGATCAGAAGGAAAATTCTTGCCTTGCGACCAGAAGGAAAATTCAAACAGATTTCTGCAAGAAGACAAAATAAAATGCTTACAGTACCTGGTATTCCTAGGCAGTCTCACACTCAAGTACTAACCAGGCCCAACTCTGTTTAGCTTCTCAGATCAGACAGGATCAGGCATTGTCAGAGTGGTTTGGACGTAAACAACAGTCTGGAAATGTGTGCCTTGCCTTGCCTTGCCTTGCGCCCAGAAGGAAAATTCTTGCCTTGCGAGCAGAAGGAAAATTCAAACAGATTTCTGCAAGAAGACAAAATAAAATGCTTACAGTACCTGGTATTCCTAGGCAGTCTCCCACTCAAGTACTAACCAGGCCCAACTCTGTTTAGCTTCTGAGATCAGACGGGATCAGGCGTTGTCAGAGTGGTTTGGCCGTAAGCAACAGCTTGTTGGAAATGTGCCGTTTTTCTTGCCTTGCGATCAGAAGGAAAATTCTTGCCTTGCGACCAGAAGGAAAATTCAAACAGATTTCTGCAAGAAGACAAAATAAAATGCTTACAGTACCTGGTATTCCTAGGCAGTCTCCCACTCAAGTACTAACCAGGCCCAACTCTGTTTAGCTTCTGAGATCAGACGGGATCAGGCGTTGTCAGAGTGGTTTGGCCGTAAGCAACAGCTTGTTGGAAATGTGCCGTTTTTCTTGCCTTGCGATCAGAAGGAAAATTCTTGCCTTGCGACCAGAAGGAAAATTCAAACAGATTTCTGCAAGAAGACAAAATAAAATGCTTACAGTACCTGGTATTCCTAGGCAGTCTCACACTCAAGTACTAACCAGGCCCAACTCTGTTTAGCTTCTCAGATCAGACAGGATCAGGCATTGTCAGAGTGGTTTGGACGTAAACAACAGTCTGGAAATGTGTGCCTTGCCTTGCCTTGCCTTGCCTTGCCTTGCGCCCAGAAGGAAAATTCTTGCCTTGCGAGCAGAAGGAAAATTCAAACAGATTTCTGCAAGAAGACAAAATAAAATGCTTACAGTACCTGGTATTCCTAGGCAGTCTCCCACTCAAGTACTAACCAGGCCCAACTCTGTTTAGCTTCTGAGATCAGACGGGATCAGGCGTTGTCAGAGTGGTTTGGCCGTAAGCAACAGCTTGTTGGAAATGTGCCGTTTTTCTTGCCTTGCGATCAGAAGGAAAATTCTTGCCTTGCGACCAGAAGGAAAATTCAAACAGATTTCTGCAAGAAGACAAAATAAAATGCTTACAGTACCTGGTATTCCTAGGCAGTCTCCCACTCAAGTACTAACCAGGCCCAACTCTGTTTAGCTTCTGAGATCAGACGGGATCAGGCGTTGTCAGAGTGGTTTGGCCGTAAGCAACAGCTTGTTGGAAATGTGCCGTTTTTCTTGCCTTGCGATCAGAAGGAAAATTCTTGCCTTGCGACCAGAAGGAAAATTCAAACAGATTTCTGCAAGAAGACAAAATAAAATGCTTACAGTACCTGGTATTCCTAGGCAGTCTCACACTCAAGTACTAACCAGGCCCAACTCTGTTTAGCTTCTCAGATCAGACAGGATCAGGCATTGTCAGAGGGGTTTGGACGTAAACAACAGTCTGGAAATGTGTGCCTTGCCTTGCCTTGCCTTGCCTTGCCTTGCCTTGCCTTGCCTTGCCTTGCCTTGCCTTGCCTTGCCTTGCCTTGCCTTGCCTTGCCTTGCGCCCAGAAGGAAAATTCTTGCCTTGCGAGCAGAAGGAAAATTCAAACAGATTTCTGCAAGAAGACAAAATAAAATGCTTACAGTACCTGGTATTCCTAGGCAGTCTCCCACTCAAGTACTAACCAGGCCCAACTCTGTTTAGCTTCTGAGATCAGACGGGATCAGGCGTTGTCAGAGTGGTTTGGCCGTAAGCAACAGCTTGTTGGAAATGTGCCGTTTTTCTTGCCTTGCGATCAGAAGGAAAATTCTTGCCTTGCGACCAGAAGGAAAATTCAAACAGATTTCTGCAAGAAGACAAAATAAAATGCTTACAGTACCTGGTATTCCTAGGCAGTCTCCCACTCAAGTACTAACCAGGCCCAACTCTGTTTAGCTTCTGAGATCAGATGGGATCAGGCGTTGTCAGAGTGGTTTGGACGTAAACAACAGTCTGGAAATGTGTGCCTTGCCTTGCCTTGCCTTGCCTTGCCTTGCGCCCAGAAGGAAAATTCTTGCCTTGCGAGCAGAAGGAAAATTCAAACAGATTTCTGCAAGAAGACAAAATAAAATGCTTACAGTACCTGGTATTCCTAGGCAGTCTCCCACTCAAGTACTAACCAGGCCCAACTCTGTTTAGCTTCTGAGATCAGACGGGATCAGGCGTTGTCAGAGTGGTTTGGCCGTAAGCAACAGCTTGTTGGAAATGTGCCGTTTTTCTTGCCTTGCGATCAGAAGGAAAATTCTTGCCTTGCGACCAGAAGGAAAATTCAAACAGATTTCTGCAAGAAGACAAAATAAAATGCTTACAGTACCTGGTATTCCTAGGCAGTCTCACACTCAAGTACTAACCAGGCCCAACTCTGTTTAGCTTCTCAGATCAGACAGGATCAGGCATTGTCAGAGTGGTTTGGACGTAAACAACAGTCTGGAAATGTGTGCCTTGCCTTGCCTTGCCTTGCCTTGCCTTGCCTTGCCTTGCCTTGCCTTGCCTTGCCTTGCCTTGCGCCCAGAAGGAAAATTCTTGCCTTGCGAGCAGAAGGAAAATTCAAACAGATTTCTGCAAGAAGACAAAATAAAATGCTTACAGTACCTGGTATTCCTAGGCAGTCTCACACTCAAGTACTAACCAGGCCCAACTCTGTTTAGCTTCTCAGATCAGACAGGATCAGGCATTGTCAGAGTGGTTTGGACGTAAACAACAGTCTGGAAATGTGTGCCTTGCCTTGCCTTGCCTTGCCTTGCGCCCAGAAGGAAAATTCTTGCCTTGCGAGCAGAAGGAAAATTCAAACAGATTTCTGCAAGAAGACAAAATAAAATGCTTACAGTACCTGGTATTCCTAGGCAGTCTCCCACTCAAGTACTAACCAGGCCCAACTCTGTTTAGCTTCTGAAATCAGACGGGATCAGGCATTGTCAGAGTGGTTTGGCCGTGAGCAACAGTTTGCTGGAAATGTGCCGTTTTTCTTGCCTTGCCTTGCCTTGCGCCCAGAAGGAAAATTATTGCCTTGCGAGCAGAAGGAAAATTCAAACAGATTTCTGCAAGAAGACAAAATAAAATGCTTACAGTACCTGGTATTCCTAGGCAGTCTCCCACTCAAGTACTAACCAGGCCCAACTCTGTTTAGCTTCTGAGATCAGACGGGATCAGGCGTTGTCAGAGTGGTTTGGCCGTAAGCAACAGCTTGTTGGAAATGTGCCGTTTTTCTTGCCTTGCGATCAGAAGGAAAATTCTTGCCTTGCGACCAGAAGGAAAATTCAAACAGATTTCTGCAAGAAGACAAAATAAAATGCTTACAGTACCTGGTATTCCTAGGCAGTCTCACACTCAAGTACTAACCAGGCCCAACTCTGTTTAGCTTCTCAGATCAGACAGGATCAGGCATTGTCAGAGTGGTTTGGACGTAAACAGCAGTCTGGAAATGTGTGCCTTGCCTTGCCTTGCCTTGCCTTGCGCCCAGAAGGAAAATTCTTGCCTTGCGAGCAGAAGGAAAATTCAAACAGATTTCTGCAAGAAGACAAAATAAAATGCTTACAGTACCTGGTATTCCTAGGCAGTCTCCCACTCAAGTACTAACCAGGCCCAACTCTGTTTAGCTTCTGAAATCAGACGGGATCAGGCATTGTCAGAGTGGTTTGGCCGTGAGCAACAGTTTGCTGGAAATGTGCCGTTTTTCTTGCCTTGCCTTGCCTTGCGCCCAGAAGGAAAATTATTGCCTTGCGAGCAGAAGGAAAATTCAAACAGATTTCTGCAAGAAGACAAAATAAAATGCTTACAGTACCTGGTATTCCTAGGCAGTCTCCCACTCAAGTACTAACCAGGCCCAACTCTGTTTAGCTTCTGAGATCAGACGGGATCAGGCGTTGTCAGAGTGGTTTGGCCGTAAGCAACAGCTTGTTGGAAATGTGCCGTTTTTCTTGCCTTGCGATCAGAAGGAAAATTCTTGCCTTGCGACCAGAAGGAAAATTCAAACAGATTTCTGCAAGAAGACAAAATAAAATGCTTACAGTACCTGGTATTCCTAGGCAGTCTCACACTCAAGTACTAACCAGGCCCAACTCTGTTTAGCTTCTCAGATCAGACAGGATCAGGCATTGTCAGAGTGGTTTGGACGTAAACAACAGTCTGGAAATGTGTGCCTTGCCTTGCCTTGCCTTGCCTTGCCTTGCGCCCAGAAGGAAAATTCTTGCCTTGCGAGCAGAAGGAAAATTCAAACAGATTTCTGCAAGAAGACAAAATAAAATGCTTACAGTACCTGGTATTCCTAGGCAGTCTCCCACTCAAGTACTAACCAGGCCCAACTCTGTTTAGCTTCTGAGATCAGACGGGATCAGGCGTTGTCAGAGTGGTTTGGCCGTAAGCAACAGCTTGTTGGAAATGTGCCGTTTTTCTTGCCTTGCGATCAGAAGGAAAATTCTTGCCTTGCGACCAGAAGGAAAATTCAAACAGATTTCTGCAAGAAGACAAAATAAAATGCTTACAGTACCTGGTATTCCTAGGCAGTCTCCCACTCAAGTACTAACCAGGCCCAACTCTGTTTAGCTTCTGAGATCAGACGGGATCAGGCGTTGTCAGAGTGGTTTGGCCGTAAGCAACAGCTTGTTGGAAATGTGCCGTTTTTCTTGCCTTGCGATCAGAAGGAAAATTCTTGCCTTGCGAGCAGAAGGAAAATTCAAACAGATTTCTGCAAGAAGACAAAATAAAATGCTTACAGTACCTGGTATTCCTAGGCAGTCTCACACTCAAGTACTAACCAGGCCCAACTCTGTTTAGCTTCTCAGATCAGACAGGATCAGGCATTGTCAGAGTGGTTTGGACGTAAACAACAGTCTGGAAATGTGTGCCTTGCCTTGCCTTGCCTTGCCTTGCCTTGCCTTGCCTTGCCTTGCCTTGCCTTGCCTTGCCTTGCCTTGCCTTGCCTTGCCTTGCCTTGCCTTGCCTTGCCTTGCCTTGCCTTGCCTTGCCTTGCCTTGCCTTGCCTTGCCTTGCCTTGCGCCCAGAAGGAAAATTCTTGCCTTGCGAGCAGAAGGAAAATTCAAACAGATTTCTGCAAGAAGACAAAATAAAATGCTTACAGTACCTGGTATTCCTAGGCAGTCTCCCACTCAAGTACTAACCAGGCCCAACTCTGTTTAGCTTCTGAGATCAGACGGGATCAGGCGTTGTCAGAGTGGTTTGGCCGTAAGCAACAGCTTGATGGAAATGTGCCGTTTTTCTTGCCTTGCGATCAGAAGGAAAATTCTTGCCTTGCGACCAGAAGGAAAATTCAAACAGATTTCTGCAAGAAGACAAAATAAAATGCTTACAGTACCTGGTATTCCTAGGCAGTCTCCCACTCAAGTACTAACCAGGCCCAACTCTGTTTAGCTTCTGAGATCAGATGGGATCAGGCGTTGTCAGAGTGGTTTGGACGTAAACAACAGTCTGGAAATGTGTGCCTTGCCTTGCCTTGCCTTGCCTTGCCTTGCGCCCAGAAGGAAAATTCTTGCCTTGCGAGCAGAAGGAAAATTCAAACAGATTTCTGCAAGAAGACAAAATAAAATGCTTACAGTACCTGGTATTCCTAGGCAGTCTCCCACTCAAGTACTAACCAGGCCCAACTCTGTTTAGCTTCTGAGATCAGACGGGATCAGGCGTTGTCAGAGTGGTTTGGCCGTAAGCAGCAGCTTGTTGGAAATGTGCCGTTTTTCTTGCCTTGCGATCAGAAGGAAAATTCTTGCCTTGCGACCAGAAGGAAAATTCAAACAGATTTCTGCAAGAAGACAAAATAAAATGCTTACAGTACCTGGTATTCCTAGGCAGTCTCCCACTCAAGTACTAACCAGGCCCAACTCTGTTTAGCTTCTGAGATCAGACGGGATCAGGCGTTGTCAGAGTGGTTTGGCCGTAAGCAACAGCTTGTTGGAAATGTGCCGTTTTTCTTGCCTTGCGATCAGAAGGAAAATTCTTGCCTTGCGACCAGAAGGAAAATTCAAACAGATTTCTGCAAGAAGACAAAATAAAATGCTTACAGTACCTGGTATTCCTAGGCAGTCTCACACTCAAGTACTAACCAGGCCCAACTCTGTTTAGCTTCTCAGATCAGACAGGATCAGGCATTGTCAGAGTGGTTTGGACGTAAACAGCAGTCTGGAAATGTGTGCCTTGCCTTGCCTTGCCTTGCCTTGCGCCCAGAAGGAAAATTCTTGCCTTGCGAGCAGAAGGAAAATTCAAACAGATTTCTGCAAGAAGACAAAATAAAATGCTTACAGTACCTGGTATTCCTAGGCAGTCTCCCACTCAAGTACTAACCAGGCCCAACTCTGTTTAGCTTCTGAAATCAGACGGGATCAGGCATTGTCAGAGTGGTTTGGCCGTGAGCAACAGTTTGCTGGAAATGTGCCGTTTTTCTTGCCTTGCCTTGCCTTGCGCCCAGAAGGAAAATTATTGCCTTGCGAGCAGAAGGAAAATTCAAACAGATTTCTGCAAGAAGACAAAATAAAATGCTTACAGTACCTGGTATTCCTAGGCAGTCTCCCACTCAAGTACTAACCAGGCCCAACTCTGTTTAGCTTCTGAGATCAGACGGGATCAGGCGTTGTCAGAGTGGTTTGGCCGTAAGCAACAGCTTGTTGGAAATGTGCCGTTTTTCTTGCCTTGCGATCAGAAGGAAAATTCTTGCCTTGCGACCAGAAGGAAAATTCAAACAGATTTCTGCAAGAAGACAAAATAAAATGCTTACAGTACCTGGTATTCCTAGGCAGTCTCACACTCAAGTACTAACCAGGCCCAACTCTGTTTAGCTTCTCAGATCAGACAGGATCAGGCATTGTCAGAGTGGTTTGGACGTAAACAACAGTCTGGAAATGTGTGCCTTGCCTTGCCTTGCCTTGCCTTGCCTTGCGCCCAGAAGGAAAATTCTTGCCTTGCGAGCAGAAGGAAAATTCAAACAGATTTCTGCAAGAAGACAAAATAAAATGCTTACAGTACCTGGTATTCCTAGGCAGTCTCCCACTCAAGTACTAACCAGGCCCAACTCTGTTTAGCTTCTGAGATCAGACGGGATCAGGCGTTGTCAGAGTGGTTTGGCCGTAAGCAACAGCTTGTTGGAAATGTGCCGTTTTTCTTGCCTTGCGATCAGAAGGAAAATTCTTGCCTTGCGACCAGAAGGAAAATTCAAACAGATTTCTGCAAGAAGACAAAATAAAATGCTTACAGTACCTGGTATTCCTAGGCAGTCTCCCACTCAAGTACTAACCAGGCCCAACTCTGTTTAGCTTCTGAGATCAGACGGGATCAGGCGTTGTCAGAGTGGTTTGGCCGTAAGCAACAGCTTGTTGGAAATGTGCCGTTTTTCTTGCCTTGCGATCAGAAGGAAAATTCTTGCCTTGCGACCAGAAGGAAAATTCAAACAGATTTCTGCAAGAAGACAAAATAAAATGCTTACAGTACCTGGTATTCCTAGGCAGTCTCACACTCAAGTACTAACCAGGCCCAACTCTGTTTAGCTTCTCAGATCAGACAGGATCAGGCATTGTCAGAGTGGTTTGGACGTAAACAACAGTCTGGAAATGTGTGCCTTGCCTTGCCTTGCCTTGCCTTGCCTTGCGCCCAGAAGGAAAATTCTTGCCTTGCGAGCAGAAGGAAAATTCAAACAGATTTCTGCAAGAAGACAAAATAAAATGCTTACAGTACCTGGTATTCCTAGGCAGTCTCCCACTCAAGTACTAACCAGGCCCAACTCTGTTTAGCTTCTGAGATCAGACGGGATCAGGCGTTGTCAGAGTGGTTTGGCCGTAAGCAACAGCTTGTTGGAAATGTGCCGTTTTTCTTGCCTTGCGATCAGAAGGAAAATTCTTGCCTTGCGACCAGAAGGAAAATTCAAACAGATTTCTGCAAGAAGACAAAATAAAATGCTTACAGTACCTGGTATTCCTAGGCAGTCTCCCACTCAAGTACTAACCAGGCCCAACTCTGTTTAGCTTCTGAGATCAGACGGGATCAGGCGTTGTCAGAGTGGTTTGGCCGTAAGCAACAGCTTGTTGGAAATGTGCCGTTTTTCTTGCCTTGCGATCAGAAGGAAAATTCTTGCCTTGCGACCAGAAGGAAAATTCAAACAGATTTCTGCAAGAAGACAAAATAAAATGCTTACAGTACCTGGTATTCCTAGGCAGTCTCACACTCAAGTACTAACCAGGCCCAACTCTGTTTAGCTTCTCAGATCAGACAGGATCAGGCATTGTCAGAGTGGTTTGGACGTAAACAACAGTCTGGAAATGTGTGCCTTGCCTTGCCTTGCCTTGCCTTGCCTTGCCTTGCCTTGCCTTGCCTTGCCTTGCCTTGCCTTGCCTTGCCTTGCGCCCAGAAGGAAAATTCTTGCCTTGCGAGCAGAAGGAAAATTCAAACAGATTTCTGCAAGAAGACAAAATAAAATGCTTACAGTACCTGGTATTCCTAGGCAGTCTCCCACTCAAGTACTAACCAGGCCCAACTCTGTTTAGCTTCTGAGATCAGACGGGATCAGGCGTTGTCAGAGTGGTTTGGCCGTAAGCAACAGCTTGTTGGAAATGTGCCGTTTTTCTTGCCTTGCGATCAGAAGGAAAATTCTTGCCTTGCGACCAGAAGGAAAATTCAAACAGATTTCTGCAAGAAGACAAAATAAAATGCTTACAGTACCTGGTATTCCTAGGCAGTCTCCCACTCAAGTACTAACCAGGCCCAACTCTGTTTAGCTTCTGAGATCAGATGGGATCAGGCGTTGTCAGAGTGGTTTGGACGTAAACAACAGTCTGGAAATGTGTGCCTTGCCTTGCCTTGCCTTGCCTTGCCTTGCGCCCAGAAGGAAAATTCTTGCCTTGCGAGCAGAAGGAAAATTCAAACAGATTTCTGCAAGAAGACAAAATAAAATGCTTACAGTACCTGGTATTCCTAGGCAGTCTCCCACTCAAGTACTAACCAGGCCCAACTCTGTTTAGCTTCTGAGATCAGACGGGATCAGGCGTTGTCAGAGTGGTTTGGCCGTAAGCAACAGCTTGTTGGAAATGTGCCGTTTTTCTTGCCTTGCGATCAGAAGGAAAATTCTTGCCTTGCGACCAGAAGGAAAATTCAAACAGATTTCTGCAAGAAGACAAAATAAAATGCTTACAGTACCTGGTATTCCTAGGCAGTCTCCCACTCAAGTACTAACCAGGCCCAACTCTGTTTAGCTTCTGAGATCAGACGGGATCAGGCGTTGTCAGAGTGGTTTGGCCGTAAGCAACAGCTTGTTGGAAATGTGCCGTTTTTCTTGCCTTGCGATCAGAAGGAAAATTCTTGCCTTGCGACCAGAAGGAAAATTCAAACAGATTTCTGCAAGAAGACAAAATAAAATGCTTACAGTACCTGGTATTCCTAGGCAGTCTCACACTCAAGTACTAACCAGGCCCAACTCTGTTTAGCTTCTCAGATCAGACAGGATCAGGCATTGTCAGAGTGGTTTGGACGTAAACAACAGTCTGGAAATGTGTGCCTTGCCTTGCCTTGCCTTGCCTTGCCTTGCCTTGCCTTGCCTTGCGCCCAGAAGGAAAATTCTTGCCTTGCGAGCAGAAGGAAAATTCAAACAGATTTCTGCAAGAAGACAAAATAAAATGCTTACAGTACCTGGTATTCCTAGGCAGTCTCACACTCAAGTACTAACCAGGCCCAACTCTGTTTAGCTTCTCAGATCAGACAGGATCAGGCATTGTCAGAGTGGTTTTTACGTAAACAACAGTCTGGAAATGTGTGCCTTGCCTTGCCTTGCCTTGCGCCCAGAAGGAAAATTCTTGCCTTGCGAGCAGAAGGAAAATTCAAACAGATTTCTGCAAGAAGACAAAATAAAATGCTTACAGTACCTGGTATTCCTAGGCAGTCTCCCACTCAAGTACTAACCAGGCCCAACTCTGTTTAGCTTCTGAAATCAGACGGGATCAGGCATTGTCAGAGTGGTTTGGCCGTGAGCAACAGTTTGCTGGAAATGTGCCGTTTTTCTTGCCTTGCCTTGCCTTGCGCCCAGAAGGAAAATTATTGCCTTGCGAGCAGAAGGAAAATTCAAACAGATTTCTGCAAGAAGACAAAATAAAATGCTTACAGTACCTGGTATTCCTAGGCAGTCTCCCACTCAAGTACTAACCAGGCCCAACTCTGTTTAGCTTCTGAGATCAGACGGGATCAGGCGTTGTCAGAGTGGTTTGGCCGTAAGCAACAGCTTGTTGGAAATGTGCCGTTTTTCTTGCCTTGCGATCAGAAGGAAAATTCTTGCCTTGCGACCAGAAGGAAAATTCAAACAGATTTCTGCAAGAAGACAAAATAAAATGCTTACAGTACCTGGTATTCCTAGGCAGTCTCACACTCAAGTACTAACCAGGCCCAACTCTGTTTAGCTTCTCAGATCAGACAGGATCAGGCATTGTCAGAGTGGTTTGGACGTAAACAGCAGTCTGGAAATGTGTGCCTTGCCTTGCCTTGCCTTGCCTTGCGCCCAGAAGGAAAATTCTTGCCTTGCGAGCAGAAGGAAAATTCAAACAGATTTCTGCAAGAAGACAAAATAAAATGCTTACAGTACCTGGTATTCCTAGGCAGTCTCCCACTCAAGTACTAACCAGGCCCAACTCTGTTTAGCTTCTGAAATCAGACGGGATCAGGCATTGTCAGAGTGGTTTGGCCGTGAGCAACAGTTTGCTGGAAATGTGCCGTTTTTCTTGCCTTGCCTTGCCTTGCGCCCAGAAGGAAAATTATTGCCTTGCGAGCAGAAGGAAAATTCAAACAGATTTCTGCAAGAAGACAAAATAAAATGCTTACAGTACCTGGTATTCCTAGGCAGTCTCCCACTCAAGTACTAACCAGGCCCAACTCTGTTTAGCTTCTGAGATCAGACAGGATCAGGCATTGTCAGAGTGGTTTGGCCGTAAGCAACAGCTTGTTGGAAATGTGCCGTTTTTCTTGCCTTGCGATCAGAAGGAAAATTCTTGCCTTGCGACCAGAAGGAAAATTCAAACAGATTTCTGCAAGAAGACAAAATAAAATGCTTACAGTACCTGGTATTCCTAGGCAGTCTCCCACTCAAGTACTAACCAGGCCCAACTCTGTTTAGCTTCTGAGATCAGACGGGATCAGGCGTTGTCAGAGTGGTTTGGCCGTAAGCAACAGCTTGTTGGAAATGTGCCGTTTTTCTTGCCTTGCGATCAGAAGGAAAATTCTTGCCTTGCGACCAGAAGGAAAATTCAAACAGATTTCTGCAAGAAGACAAAATAAAATGCTTACAGTACCTGGTATTCCTAGGCAGTCTCACACTCAAGTACTAACCAGGCCCAACTCTGTTTAGCTTCTCAGATCAGACAGGATCAGGCATTGTCAGAGTGGTTTGGACGTAAACAACAGTCTGGAAATGTGTGCCTTGCCTTGCCTTGCCTTGCCTTGCCTTGCGCCCAGAAGGAAAATTCTTGCCTTGCGAGCAGAAGGAAAATTCAAACAGATTTCTGCAAGAAGACAAAATAAAATGCTTACAGTACCTGGTATTCCTAGGCAGTCTCCCACTCAAGTACTAACCAGGCCCAACTCTGTTTAGCTTCTGAGATCAGACGGGATCAGGCGTTGTCAGAGTGGTTTGGCCGTAAGCAACAGCTTGTTGGAAATGTGCCGTTTTTCTTGCCTTGCGATCAGAAGGAAAATTCTTGCCTTGCGACCAGAAGGAAAATTCAAACAGATTTCTGCAAGAAGACAAAATAAAATGCTTACAGTACCTGGTATTCCTAGGCAGTCTCCCACTCAAGTACTAACCAGGCCCAACTCTGTTTAGCTTCTGAGATCAGACGGGATCAGGCGTTGTCAGAGTGGTTTGGCCGTAAGCAACAGCTTGTTGGAAATGTGCCGTTTTTCTTGCCTTGCGATCAGAAGGAAAATTCTTGCCTTGCGACCAGAAGGAAAATTCAAACAGATTTCTGCAAGAAGACAAAATAAAATGCTTACAGTACCTGGTATTCCTAGGCAGTCTCACACTCAAGTACTAACCAGGCCCAACTCTGTTTAGCTTCTCAGATCAGACAGGATCAGGCATTGTCAGAGTGGTTTGGACGTAAACAACAGTCTGGAAATGTGTGCCTTGCCTTGCCTTGCCTTGCCTTGCCTTGCCTTGCGCCCAGAAGGAAAATTCTTGCCTTGCGAGCAGAAGGAAAATTCAAACAGATTTCTGCAAGAAGACAAAATAAAATGCTTACAGTACCTGGTATTCCTAGGCAGTCTCCCACTCAAGTACTAACCAGGCCCAACTCTGTTTAGCTTCTGAGATCAGACGGGATCAGGCGTTGTCAGAGTGGTTTGGCCGTAAGCAACAGCTTGTTGGAAATGTGCCGTTTTTCTTGCCTTGCGATCAGAAGGAAAATTCTTGCCTTGCGACCAGAAGGAAAATTCAAACAGATTTCTGCAAGAAGACAAAATAAAATGCTTACAGTACCTGGTATTCCTAGGCAGTCTCCCACTCAAGTACTAACCAGGCCCAACTCTGTTTAGCTTCTGAGATCAGATGGGATCAGGCGTTGTCAGAGTGGTTTGGACGTAAACAACAGTCTGGAAATGTGTGCCTTGCCTTGCCTTGCCTTGCCTTGCCTTGCGCCCAGAAGGAAAATTCTTGCCTTGCGAGCAGAAGGAAAATTCAAACAGATTTCTGCAAGAAGACAAAATAAAATGCTTACAGTACCTGGTATTCCTAGGCAGTCTCCCACTCAAGTACTAACCAGGCCCAACTCTGTTTAGCTTCTGAGATCAGACGGGATCAGGCGTTGTCAGAGTGGTTTGGCCGTAAGCAACAGCTTGTTGGAAATGTGCCGTTTTTCTTGCCTTGCGATCAGAAGGAAAATTCTTGCCTTGCGACCAGAAGGAAAATTCAAACAGATTTCTGCAAGAAGACAAAATAAAATGCTTACAGTACCTGGTATTCCTAGGCAGTCTCCCACTCAAGTACTAACCAGGCCCAACTCTGTTTAGCTTCTGAGATCAGACGGGATCAGGCGTTGTCAGAGTGGTTTGGCCGTAAGCAACAGCTTGTTGGAAATGTGCCGTTTTTCTTGCCTTGCGATCAGAAGGAAAATTCTTGCCTTGCGACCAGAAGGAAAATTCAAACAGATTTCTGCAAGAAGACAAAATAAAATGCTTACAGTACCTGGTATTCCTAGGCAGTCTCCCACTCAAGTACTAACCAGGCCCAACTCTGTTTAGCTTCTGAAATCAGACGGGATCAGGCATTGTCAGAGTGGTTTGGCCGTGAGCAACAGTTTGCTGGAAATGTGCCGTTTTTCTTGCCTTGCCTTGCCTTGCGCCCAGAAGGAAAATTATTGCCTTGCTAGCAGAAGGAAAATTCAAACAGATTTCTGCAAGAAGACAAAATAAAATGCTTACAGTACCTGGTATTCCTAGGCAGTCTCCCACTCAAGTACTAACCAGGCCCAACTCTGTTTAGCTTCTGAGATCAGACGGGATCAGGCGTTGTCAGAGTGGTTTGGCCGTAAGCAACAGCTTGTTGGAAATGTGCCGTTTTTCTTGCCTTGCGATCAGAAGGAAAATTCTTGCCTTGCGACCAGAAGGAAAATTCAAACAGATTTCTGCAAGAAGACAAAATAAAATGCTTACAGTACCTGGTATTCCTAGGCAGTCTCACACTCAAGTACTAACCAGGCCCAACTCTGTTTAGCTTCTCAGATCAGACAGGATCAGGCATTGTCAGAGTGGTTTGGACGTAAACAACAGTCTGGAAATGTGTGCCTTGCCTTGCCTTGCCTTGCCTTGCCTTGCCTTGCCTTGCCTTGCCTTGCCTTGCCTTGCCTTGCCTTGCCTTGCGCCCAGAAGGAAAATTCTTGCCTTGCGAGCAGAAGGAAAATTCAAACAGATTTCTGCAAGAAGACAAAATAAAATGCTTACAGTACCTGGTATTCCTAGGCAGTCTCACACTCAAGTACTAACCAGGCCCAACTCTGTTTAGCTTCTCAGATCAGACAGGATCAGGCATTGTCAGAGTGGTTTGGACGTAAACAACAGTCTGGAAATGTGTGCCTTGCCTTGCCTTGCCTTGCCTTGCGCCCAGAAGGAAAATTCTTGCCTTGCGAGCAGAAGGAAAATTCAAACAGATTTCTGCAAGAAGACAAAATAAAATGCTTACAGTACCTGGTATTCCTAGGCAGTCTCCCACTCAAGTACTAACCAGGCCCAACTCTGTTTAGCTTCTGAAATCAGACGGGATCAGGCATTGTCAGAGTGGTTTGGCCGTGAGCAACAGTTTGCTGGAAATGTGCCGTTTTTCTTGCCTTGCCTTGCCTTGCGCGCAGAAGGAAAATTATTGCCTTGCGAGCAGAAGGAAAATTCAAACAGATTTCTGGAAGAAGACAAAATAAAATGCTTACAGTACCTGGTATTCCTAGGCAGTCTCCCACTCAAGTACTAACCAGGCCCAACTCTGTTTAGCTTCTGAGATCAGACGGGATCAGGCGTTGTCAGAGTGGTTTGGCCGTAAGCAACAGCTTGTTGGAAATGTGCCGTTTTTCTTGCCTTGCGATCAGAAGGAAAATTCTTGCCTTGCGACCAGAAGGAAAATTCAAACAGATTTCTGCAAGAAGACAAAATAAAATGCTTACAGTACCTGGTATTCCTAGGCAGTCTCACACTCAAGTACTAACCAGGCCCAACTCTGTTTAGCTTCTCAGATCAGACAGGATCAGGCATTGTCAGAGTGGTTTGGACGTAAACAGCAGTCTGGAAATGTGTGCCTTGCCTTGCCTTGCCTTGCCTTGCGCCCAGAAGGAAAATTCTTGCCTTGCGAGCAGAAGGAAAATTCAAACAGATTTCTGCAAGAAGACAAAATAAAATGCTTACAGTACCTGGTATTCCTAGGCAGTCTCCCACTCAAGTACTAACCAGGCCCAACTCTGTTTAGCTTCTGAAATCAGACGGGATCAGGCATTGTCAGAGTGGTTTGGCCGTGAGCAACAGTTTGCTGGAAATGTGCCGTTTTTCTTGCCTTGCCTTGCCTTGCGCCCAGAAGGAAAATTATTGCCTTGCGAGCAGAAGGAAAATTCAAACAGATTTCTGCAAGAAGACAAAATAAAATGCTTACAGTACCTGGTATTCCTAGGCAGTCTCCCACTCAAGTACTAACCAGGCCCAACTCTGTTTAGCTTCTGAGATCAGACGGGATCAGGCGTTGTCAGAGTGGTTTGGCCGTAAGCAACAGCTTGTTGGAAATGTGCCGTTTTTCTTGCCTTGCGATCAGAAGGAAAATTCTTGCCTTGCGACCAGAAGGAAAATTCAAACAGATTTCTGCAAGAAGACAAAATAAAATGCTTACAGTACCTGGTATTCCTAGGCAGTCTCACACTCAAGTACTAACCAGGCCCAACTCTGTTTAGCTTCTCAGATCAGACAGGATCAGGCATTGTCAGAGTGGTTTGGACGTAAACAACAGTCTGGAAATGTGTGCCTTGCCTTGCCTTGCCTTGCCTTGCCTTGCGCCCAGAAGGAAAATTCTTGCCTTGCGAGCAGAAGGAAAATTCAAACAGATTTCTGCAAGAAGACAAAATAAAATGCTTACAGTACCTGGTATTCCTAGGCAGTCTCCCACTCAAGTACTAACCAGGCCCAACTCTGTTTAGCTTCTGAGATCAGACGGGATCAGGCGTTGTCAGAGTGGTTTGGCCGTAAGCAACAGCTTGTTGGAAATGTGCCGTTTTTCTTGCCTTGCGATCAGAAGGAAAATTCTTGCCTTGCGACCAGAAGGAAAATTCAAACAGATTTCTGCAAGAAGACAAAATAAAATGCTTACAGTACCTGGTATTCCTAGGCAGTCTCCCACTCAAGTACTAACCAGGCCCAACTCTGTTTAGCTTCTGAGATCAGACGGGATCAGGCGTTGTCAGAGTGGTTTGGCCGTAAGCAACAGCTTGTTGGAAATGTGCCGTTTTTCTTGCCTTGCGATCAGAAGGAAAATTCTTGCCTTGCGACCAGAAGGAAAATTCAAACAGATTTCTGCAAGAAGACAAAATAAAATGCTTACAGTACCTGGTATTCCTAGGCAGTCTCACACTCAAGTACTAACCAGGCCCAACTCTGTTTAGCTTCTCAGATCAGACAGGATCAGGCATTGTCAGAGTGGTTTGGACGTAAACAACAGTCTGGAAATGTGTGCCTTGCCTTGCCTTGCCTTGCCTTGCCTTGCGCCCAGAAGGAAAATTCTTGCCTTGCGAGCAGAAGGAAAATTCAAACAGATTTCTGCAAGAAGACAAAATAAAATGCTTACAGTACCTGGTATTCCTAGGCAGTCTCACACTCAAGTACTAACCAGGCCCAACTCTGTTTAGCTTCTGAGATCAGACGGGATCAGGCGTTGTCAGAGTGGTTTGGCCGTAAGCAACAGCTTGTTGGAAATGTGCCGTTTTTCTTGCCTTGCGATCAGAAGGAAAATTCTTGCCTTGCGACCAGAAGGAAAATTCAAACAGATTTCTGCAAGAAGACAAAATAAAATGCTTACAGTACCTGGTATTCCTAGGCAGTCTCCCACTCAAGTACTAACCAGGCCCAACTCTGTTTAGCTTCTGAGATCAGACGGGATCAGGCGTTGTCAGAGTGGTTTGGCCGTAAGCAACAGCTTGTTGGAAATGTGCCGTTTTTCTTGCCTTGCGATCAGAAGGAAAATTCTTGCCTTGCGACCAGAAGGAAAATTCAAACAGATTTCTGCAAGAAGACAAAATAAAATGCTTACAGTACCTGGTATTCCTAGGCAGTCTCACACTCAAGTACTAACCAGGCCCAACTCTGTTTAGCTTCTCAGATCAGACAGGATCAGGCATGGTCAGAGTGGTTTGGACGTAAACAACAGTCTGGAAATGTGTGCCTTGCCTTGCCTTGCCTTGCCTTGCCTTGCCTTGCCTTGCGCCCAGAAGGAAAATTCTTGCCTTGCGAGCAGAAGGAAAATTCAAACAGATTTCTGCAAGAAGACAAAATAAAATGCTTACAGTACCTGGTATTCCTAGGCAGTCTCCCACTCAAGTACTAACCAGGCCCAACTCTGTTTAGCTTCTGAGATCAGACGGGATCAGGCGTTGTCAGAGTGGTTTGGCCGTAAGCAACAGCTTGTTGGAAATGTGCCGTTTTTCTTGCCTTGCGATCAGAAGGAAAATTCTTGCCTTGCGACCAGAAGGAAAATTCAAACAGATTTCTGCAAGAAGACAAAATAAAATGCTTACAGTACCTGGTATTCCTAGGCAGTCTCCCACTCAAGTACTAACCAGGCCCAACTCTGTTTAGCTTCTGAGATCAGATGGGATCAGGCGTTGTCAGAGTGGTTTGGACGTAAACAACAGTCTGGAAATGTGTGCCTTGCCTTGCCTTGCCTTGCCTTGCCTTGCGCCCAGAAGGAAAATTCTTGCCTTGCGAGCAGAAGGAAAATTCAAACAGATTTCTGCAAGAAGACAAAATAAAATGCTTACAGTACCTGGTATTCCTAGGCAGTCTCCCACTCAAGTACTAACCAGGCCCAACTCTGTTTAGCTTCTGAGATCAGACGGGATCAGGCGTTGTCAGAGTGGTTTGGCCGTAAGCAACAGCTTGTTGGAAATGTGCCGTTTTTCTTGCCTTGCGATCAGAAGGAAAATTCTTGCCTTGCGACCAGAAGGAAAATTCAAACAGATTTCTGCAAGAAGACAAAATAAAATGCTTACAGTACCTGGTATTCCTAGGCAGTCTCCCACTCAAGTACTAACCAGGCCCAACTCTGTTTAGCTTCTGAGATCAGACGGGATCAGGCGTTGTCAGAGTGGTTTGGCCGTAAGCAACAGCTTGTTGGAAATGTGCCGTTTTTCTTGCCTTGCGATCAGAAGGAAAATTCTTGCCTTGCGACCAGAAGGAAAATTCAAACAGATTTCTGCAAGAAGACAAAATAAAATGCTTACAGTACCTGGTATTCCTAGGCAGTCTCACACTCAAGTACTAACCAGGCCCAACTCTGTTTAGCTTCTCAGATCAGACAGGATCAGGCATTGTCAGAGTGGTTTGGACGTAAACAACAGTCTGGAAATGTGTGCCTTGCCTTGCCTTGCCTTGCCTTGCCTTGCCTTGCCTTGCCTTGCCTTGCCTTGCCTTGCCTTGCGCCCAGAAGGAAAATTCTTGCCTTGCGAGCAGAAGGAAAATTCAAACAGATTTCTGCAAGAAGACAAAATAAAATGCTTACAGTACCTGGTATTCCTAGGCAGTCTCCCACTCAAGTACTAACCAGGCCCAACTCTGTTTAGCTTCTGAGATCAGACGGGATCAGGCGTTGTCAGAGTGGTTTGGCCGTAAGCAACAGCTTGTTGGAAATGTGCCGTTTTTCTTGCCTTGCGATCAGAAGGAAAATTCTTGCCTTGCGACCAGAAGGAAAATTCAAACAGATTTCTGCAAGAAGACAAAATAAAATGCTTACAGTACCTGGTATTCCTAGGCAGTCTCCCACTCAAGTACTAACCAGGCCCAACTCTGTTTAGCTTCTGAGATCAGACGGGATCAGGCGTTGTCAGAGTGGTTTGGCCGTAAGCAACAGCTTGTTGGAAATGTGCCGTTTTTCTTGCCTTGCGATCAGAAGGAAAATTCTTGCCTTGCGACCAGAAGGAAAATTCAAACAGATTTCTGCAAGAAGACAAAATAAAATGCTTACAGTACCTGGTATTCCTAGGCAGTCTCACACTCAAGTACTAACCAGGCCCAACTCTGTTTAGCTTCTCAGATCAGACAGGATCAGGCATTGTCAGAGTGGTTTGGACGTAAACAACAGTCTGGAAATGTGTGCCTTGCCTTGCCTTGCCTTGCCTTGCCTTGCCTTGCCTTGCCTTGCCTTGCCTTGCCTTGCCTTGCCTTGCCTTGCCTTGCCTTGCCTTGCCTTGCCTTGCGCCCAGAAGGAAAATTCTTGCCTTGCGAGCAGAAGGAAAATTCAAACAGATTTCTGCAAGAAGACAAAATAAAATGCTTACAGTACCTGGTATTCCTAGGCAGTCTCCCACTCAAGTACTAACCAGGCCCAACTCTGTTTAGCTTCTGAGATCAGACGGGATCAGGCGTTGTCAGAGTGGTTTGGCCGTAAGCAACAGCTTGTTGGAAATGTGCCGTTTTTCTTGCCTTGCGATCAGAAGGAAAATTCTTGCCTTGCGACCAGAAGGAAAATTCAAACAGATTTCTGCAAGAAGACAAAATAAAATGCTTACAGTACCTGGTATTCCTAGGCAGTCTCCCACTCAAGTACTAACCAGGCCCAACTCTGTTTAGCTTCTGAGATCAGATGGGATCAGGCGTTGTCAGAGTGGTTTGGACGTAAACAACAGTCTGGAAATGTGTGCCTTGCCTTGCCTTGCCTTGCCTTGCCTTGCGCCCAGAAGGAAAATTCTTGCCTTGCGAGCAGAAGGAAAATTCAAACAGATTTCTGCAAGAAGACAAAATAAAATGCTTACAGTACCTGGTATTCCTAGGCAGTCTCCCACTCAAGTACTAACCAGGCCCAACTCTGTTTAGCTTCTGAGATCAGACGGGATCAGGCGTTGTCAGAGTGGTTTGGCCGTAAGCAACAGCTTGTTGGAAATGTGCCGTTTTTCTTGCCTTGCGATCAGAAGGAAAATTCTTGCCTTGCGACCAGAAGGAAAATTCAAACAGATTTCTGCAAGAAGACAAAATAAAATGCTTACAGTACCTGGTATTCCTAGGCAGTCTCCCACTCAAGTACTAACCAGGCCCAACTCTGTTTAGCTTCTGAGATCAGACGGGATCAGGCGTTGTCAGAGTGGTTTGGCCGTAAGCAACAGCTTGTTGGAAATGTGCCGTTTTTCTTGCCTTGCGATCAGAAGGAAAATTCTTGCCTTGCGACCAGAAGGAAAATTCAAACAGATTTCTGCAAGAAGACAAAATAAAATGCTTACAGTACCTGGTATTCCTAGGCAGTCTCCCACTCAAGTACTAACCAGGCCCAACTCTGTTTAGCTTCTGAAATCAGACGGGATCAGGCATTGTCAGAGTGGTTTGGCCGTGAGCAACAGTTTGCTGGAAATGTGCCGTTTTTCTTGCCTTGCCTTGCCTTGCGCCCAGAAGGAAAATTATTGCCTTGCTAGCAGAAGGAAAATTCAAACAGATTTCTGCAAGAAGACAAAATAAAATGCTTACAGTACCTGGTATTCCTAGGCAGTCTCCCACTCAAGTACTAACCAGGCCCAACTCTGTTTAGCTTCTGAGATCAGACGGGATCAGGCGTTGTCAGAGTGGTTTGGCCGTAAGCAACAGCTTGTTGGAAATGTGCCGTTTTTCTTGCCTTGCGATCAGAAGGAAAATTCTTGCCTTGCGACCAGAAGGAAAATTCAAACAGATTTCTGCAAGAAGACAAAATAAAATGCTTACAGTACCTGGTATTCCTAGGCAGTCTCACACTCAAGTACTAACCAGGCCCAACTCTGTTTAGCTTCTCAGATCAGACAGGATCAGGCATTGTCAGAGTGGTTTGGACGTAAACAACAGTCTGGAAATGTGTGCCTTGCCTTGCCTTGCCTTGCCTTGCCTTGCCTTGCCTTGCCTTGCCTTGCCTTGCCTTGCGCCCAGAAGGAAAATTCTTGCCTTGCGAGCAGAAGGAAAATTCAAACAGATTTCTGCAAGAAGACAAAATAAAATGCTTACAGTACCTGGTATTCCTAGGCAGTCTCACACTCAAGTACTAACCAGGCCCAACTCTGTTTAGCTTCTCAGATCAGACAGGATCAGGCATTGTCAGAGTGGTTTGGACGTAAACAACAGTCTGGAAATGTGTGCCTTGCCTTGCCTTGCCTTGCCTTGCGCCCAGAAGGAAAATTCTTGCCTTGCGAGCAGAAGGAAAATTCAAACAGATTTCTGCAAGAAGACAAAATAAAATGCTTACAGTACCTGGTATTCCTAGGCAGTCTCCCACTCAAGTACTAACCAGGCCCAACTCTGTTTAGCTTCTGAAATCAGACGGGATCAGGCATTGTCAGAGTGGTTTGGCCGTGAGCAACAGTTTGCTGGAAATGTGCCGTTTTTCTTGCCTTGCCTTGCCTTGCGCCCAGAAGGAAAATTATTGCCTTGCGAGCAGAAGGAAAATTCAAACAGATTTCTGCAAGAAGACAAAATAAAATGCTTACAGTACCTGGTATTCCTAGGCAGTCTCCCACTCAAGTACTAACCAGGCCCAACTCTGTTTAGCTTCTGAGATCAGACGGGATCAGGCGTTGTCAGAGTGGTTTGGCCGTAAGCAACAGCTTGTTGGAAATGTGCCGTTTTTCTTGCCTTGCGATCAGAAGGAAAATTCTTGCCTTGCGACCAGAAGGAAAATTCAAACAGATTTCTGCAAGAAGACAAAATAAAATGCTTACAGTACCTGGTATTCCTAGGCAGTCTCACACTCAAGTACTAACCAGGCCCAACTCTGTTTAGCTTCTCAGATCAGACAGGATCAGGCATTGTCAGAGTGGTTTGGACGTAAACAGCAGTCTGGAAATGTGTGCCTTGCCTTGCCTTGCCTTGCCTTGCGCCCAGAAGGAAAATTCTTGCCTTGCGAGCAGAAGGAAAATTCAAACAGATTTCTGCAAGAAGACAAAATAAAATGCTTACAGTACCTGGTATTCCTAGGCAGTCTCCCACTCAAGTACTAACCAGGCCCAACTCTGTTTAGCTTCTGAAATCAGACGGGATCAGGCATTGTCAGAGTGGTTTGGCCGTGAGCAACAGTTTGCTGGAAATGTGCCGTTTTTCTTGCCTTGCCTTGCCTTGCGCCCAGAAGGAAAATTATTGCCTTGCGAGCAGAAGGAAAATTCAAACAGATTTCTGCAAGAAGACAAAATAAAATGCTTACAGTACCTGGTATTCCTAGGCAGTCTCCCACTCAAGTACTAACCAGGCCCAACTCTGTTTAGCTTCTGAGATCAGACGGGATCAGGCGTTGTCAGAGTGGTTTGGCCGTAAGCAACAGCTTGTTGGAAATGTGCCGTTTTTCTTGCCTTGCGATCAGAAGGAAAATTCTTGCCTTGCGACCAGAAGGAAAATTCAAACAGATTTCTGCAAGAAGACAAAATAAAATGCTTACAGTACCTGGTATTCCTAGGCAGTCTCACACTCAAGTACTAACCAGGCCCAACTCTGTTTAGCTTCTCAGATCAGACAGGATCAGGCATTGTCAGAGTGGTTTGGACGTAAACAACAGTCTGGAAATGTGTGCCTTGCCTTGCCTTGCCTTGCCTTGCCTTGCGCCCAGAAGGAAAATTCTTGCCTTGCGAGCAGAAGGAAAATTCAAACAGATTTCTGCAAGAAGACAAAATAAAATGCTTACAGTACCTGGTATTCCTAGGCAGTCTCCCACTCAAGTACTAACCAGGCCCAACTCTGTTTAGCTTCTGAGATCAGACGGGATCAGGCGTTGTCAGAGTGGTTTGGCCGTAAGCAACAGCTTGTTGGAAATGTGCCGTTTTTCTTGCCTTGCGATCAGAAGGAAAATTCTTGCCTTGCGACCAGAAGGAAAATTCAAACAGATTTCTGCAAGAAGACAAAATAAAATGCTTACAGTACCTGGTATTCCTAGGCAGTCTCCCACTCAAGTACTAACCAGGCCCAACTCTGTTTAGCTTCTGAGATCAGACGGGATCAGGCGTTGTCAGAGTGGTTTGGCCGTAAGCAACAGCTTGTTGGAAATGTGCCGTTTTTCTTGCCTTGCGATCAGAAGGAAAATTCTTGCCTTGCGACCAGAAGGAAAATTCAAACAGATTTCTGCAAGAAGACAAAATAAAATGCTTACAGTACCTGGTATTCCTAGGCAGTCTCACACTCAAGTACTAACCAGGCCCAACTCTGTTTAGCTTCTCAGATCAGACAGGATCAGGCATTGTCAGAGTGGTTTGGACGTAAACAACAGTCTGGAAATGTGTGCCTTGCCTTGCCTTGCCTTGCCTTGCCTTGCGCCCAGAAGGAAAATTCTTGCCTTGCGAGCAGAAGGAAAATTCAAACAGATTTCTGCAAGAAGACAAAATAAAATGCTTACAGTACCTGGTATTCCTAGGCAGTCTCACACTCAAGTACTAACCAGGCCCAACTCTGTTTAGCTTCTGAGATCAGACGGGATCAGGCGTTGTCAGAGTGGTTTGGCCGTAAGCAACAGCTTGTTGGAAATGTGCCGTTTTTCTTGCCTTGCGATCAGAAGGAAAATTCTTGCCTTGCGACCAGAAGGAAAATTCAAACAGATTTCTGCAAGAAGACAAAATAAAATGCTTACAGTACCTGGTATTCCTAGGCAGTCTCCCACTCAAGTACTAACCAGGCCCAACTCTGTTTAGCTTCTGAGATCAGACGGGATCAGGCGTTGTCAGAGTGGTTTGGCCGTAAGCAACAGCTTGTTGGAAATGTGCCGTTTTTCTTGCCTTGCGATCAGAAGGAAAATTCTTGCCTTGCGACCAGAAGGAAAATTCAAACAGATTTCTGCAAGAAGACAAAATAAAATGCTTACAGTACCTGGTATTCCTAGGCAGTCTCACACTCAAGTACTAACCAGGCCCAACTCTGTTTAGCTTCTCAGATCAGACAGGATCAGGCATGGTCAGAGTGGTTTGGACGTAAACAACAGTCTGGAAATGTGTGCCTTGCCTTGCCTTGCCTTGCCTTGCCTTGCCTTGCCTTGCCTTGCCTTGCCTTGCGCCCAGAAGGAAAATTCTTGCCTTGCGAGCAGAAGGAAAATTCAAACAGATTTCTGCAAGAAGACAAAATAAAATGCTTACAGTACCTGGTATTCCTAGGCAGTCTCCCACTCAAGTACTAACCAGGCCCAACTCTGTTTAGCTTCTGAGATCAGACGGGATCAGGCGTTGTCAGAGTGGTTTGGCCGTAAGCAACAGCTTGTTGGAAATGTGCCGTTTTTCTTGCCTTGCGATCAGAAGGAAAATTCTTGCCTTGCGACCAGAAGGAAAATTCAAACAGATTTCTGCAAGAAGACAAAATAAAATGCTTACAGTACCTGGTATTCCTAGGCAGTCTCCCACTCAAGTACTAACCAGGCCCAACTCTGTTTAGCTTCTGAGATCAGATGGGATCAGGCGTTGTCAGAGTGGTTTGGACGTAAACAACAGTCTGGAAATGTGTGCCTTGCCTTGCCTTGCCTTGCCTTGCCTTGCGCCCAGAAGGAAAATTCTTGCCTTGCGAGCAGAAGGAAAATTCAAACAGATTTCTGCAAGAAGACAAAATAAAATGCTTACAGTACCTGGTATTCCTAGGCAGTCTCCCACTCAAGTACTAACCAGGCCCAACTCTGTTTAGCTTCTGAGATCAGACGGGATCAGGCGTTGTCAGAGTGGTTTGGCCGTAAGCAACAGCTTGTTGGAAATGTGCCGTTTTTCTTGCCTTGCGATCAGAAGGAAAATTCTTGCCTTGCGACCAGAAGGAAAATTCAAACAGATTTCTGCAAGAAGACAAAATAAAATGCTTACAGTACCTGGTATTCCTAGGCAGTCTCCCACTCAAGTACTAACCAGGCCCAACTCTGTTTAGCTTCTGAGATCAGACGGGATCAGGCGTTGTCAGAGTGGTTTGGCCGTAAGCAAAAGCTTGTTGGAAATGTGCCGTTTTTCTTGCCTTGCGATCAGAAGGAAAATTCTTGCCTTGCGACCAGAAGGAAAATTCAAACAGATTTCTGCAAGAAGACAAAATAAAATGCTTACAGTACCTGGTATTCCTAGGCAGTCTCACACTCAAGTACTAACCAGGCCCAACTCTGTTTAGCTTCTCAGATCAGACAGGATCAGGCATTGTCAGAGTGGTTTGGACGTAAACAACAGTCTGGAAATGTGTGCCTTGCCTTGCCTTGCCTTGCCTTGCCTTGCCTTGCCTTGCCTTGCCTTGCCTTGCCTTGCGCCCAGAAGGAAAATTCTTGCCTTGCGAGCAGAAGGAAAATTCAAACAGATTTCTGCAAGAAGACAAAATAAAATGCTTACAGTACCTGGTATTCCTAGGCAGTCTCCCACTCAAGTACTAACCAGGCCCAACTCTGTTTAGCTTCTGAGATCAGACGGGATCAGGCGTTGTCAGAGTGGTTTGGCCGTAAGCAACAGCTTGTTGGAAATGTGCCGTTTTTCTTGCCTTGCGATCAGAAGGAAAATTCTTGCCTTGCGACCAGAAGGAAAATTCAAACAGATTTCTGCAAGAAGACAAAATAAAATGCTTACAGTACCTGGTATTCCTAGGCAGTCTCCCACTCAAGTACTAACCAGGCCCAACTCTGTTTAGCTTCTGAGATCAGATGGGATCAGGCGTTGTCAGAGTGGTTTGGACGTAAACAACAGTCTGGAAATGTGTGCCTTGCCTTGCCTTGCCTTGCCTTGCGCCCAGAAGGAAAATTCTTGCCTTGCGACCAGAAGGAAAATTCAAACAGATTTCTGCAAGAAGACAAAATAAAATGCTTACAGTACCTGGTATTCCTAGGCAGTCTCACACTCAAGTACTAACCAGGCCCAACTCTGTTTAGCTTCTGAGATCAGACGGGATCAGGCGTTGTCAGAGTGGTTTGGCCGTAAGCAACAGCTTGTTGGAAATGTGCCGTTTTTCTTGCCTTGCGATCAGAAGGAAAATTCTTGCCTTGCGACCAGAAGGAAAATTCAAACAGATTTCTGCAAGAAGACAAAATAAAATGCTTACAGTACCTGGTATTCCTAGGCAGTCTCCCACTCAAGTACTAACCAGGCCCAACTCTGTTTAGCTTCTGAGATCAGACGGGATCAGGCGTTGTCAGAGTGGTTTGGCCGTAAGCAACAGCTTGTTGGAAATGTGCCGTTTTTCTTGCCTTGCGATCAGAAGGAAAATTCTTGCCTTGCGACCAGAAGGAAAATTCAAACAGATTTCTGCAAGAAGACAAAATAAAATGCTTACAGTACCTGGTATTCCTAGGCAGTCTCACACTCAAGTACTAACCAGGCCCAACTCTGTTTAGCTTCTCAGATCAGACAGGATCAGGCATTGTCAGAGTGGTTTGGACGTAAACAACAGTCTGGAAATGTGTGCCTTGCCTTGCCTTGCCTTGCGCCCAGAAGGAAAATTCTTGCCTTGCGAGCAGAAGGAAAATTCAAACAGATTTCTGCAAGAAGACAAAATAAAATGCTTACAGTACCTGGTATTCCTAGGCAGTCTCCCACTCAAGTACTAACCAGGCAAAACTCTGTTTAGCTTCTGAAATCAGACGGGATCAGGCATTGTCAGAGTGGTTTGGCCGTGAGCAACAGTTTGCTGGAAATGTGCCGTTTTTCTTGCCTTGCCTTGCCTTGCGCCCAGAAGGAAAATTATTGCCTTGCGAGCAGAAGGAAAATTCAAACAGATTTCTGCAAGAAGACAAAATAAAATGCTTACAGTACCTGGTATTCCTAGGCAGTCTCCCACTCAAGTACTAACCAGGCCCAACTCTGTTTAGCTTCTGAGATCAGACGGGATCAGGCGTTGTCAGAGTGGTTTGGCCGTAAGCAACAGCTTGTTGGAAATGTGCCGTTTTTCTTGCCTTGCGATCAGAAGGAAAATTCTTGCCTTGCGACCAGAAGGAAAATTCAAACAGATTTCTGCAAGAAGACAAAATAAAATGCTTACAGTACCTGGTATTCCTAGGCAGTCTCCCACTCAAGTACTAACCAGGCCCAACTCTGTTTAGCTTCTGAGATCAGATGGGATCAGGCGTTGTCAGAGTGGTTTGGACGTAAACAACAGTCTGGAAATGTGTGCCTTGCCTTGCCTTGCCTTGCCTTGCGCCCAGAAGGAAAATTCTTGCCTTGCGAGCAGAAGGAAAATTCAAACAGATTTCTGCAAGAAGACAAAATAAAATGCTTACAGTACCTGGTATTCCTAGGCAGTCTCCCACTCAAGTACTAACCAGGCCCAACTCTGTTTAGCTTCTGAGATCAGACGGGATCAGGCGTTGTCAGAGTGGTTTGGCCGTAAGCAACAGCTTGTTGGAAATGTGCCGTTTTTCTTGCCTTGCGATCAGAAGGAAAATTCTTGCCTTGCGACCAGAAGGAAAATTCAAACAGATTTCTGCAAGAAGACAAAATAAAATGCTTACAGTACCTGGTATTCCTAGGCAGTCTCCCACTCAAGTACTAACCAGGCCCAACTCTGTTTAGCTTCTGAGATCAGACGGGATCAGGCGTTGTCAGAGTGGTTTGGCCGTAAGCAACAGCTTGTTGGAAATGTGCCGTTTTTCTTGCCTTGCGATCAGAAGGAAAATTCTTGCCTTGCGACCAGAAGGAAAATTCAAACAGATTTCTGCAAGAAGACAAAATAAAATGCTTACAGTACCTGGTATTCCTAGGCAGTCTCCCACTCAAGTACTAACCAGGCCCAACTCTGTTTAGCTTCTGAGATCAGACGGGATCAGGCGTTGTCAGAGTGGTTTGGCCGTAAGCAACAGCTTGTTGGAAATGTGCCGTTTTTCTTGCCTTGCGATCAGAAGGAAAATTCTTGCCTTGCGACCAGAAGGAAAATTCAAACAGATTTCTGCAAGAAGACAAAATAAAATGCTTACAGTACCTGGTATTCCTAGGCAGTCTCACACTCAAGTACTAACCAGGCCCAACTCTGTTTAGCTTCTCAGATCAGACAGGATCAGGCATTGTCAGAGTGGTTTGGACGTAAACAACAGTCTGGAAATGTGTGCCTTGCCTTGCCTTGCCTTGCCTTGCCTTGCCTTGCCTTGCCTTGCTCCCAGAAGGAAAATTCTTGCCTTGCGAGCAGAAGGAAAATTCAAACAGATTTCTGCAAGAAGACAAAATAAAATGCTTACAGTACCTGGTATTCCTAGGCAGTCTCCCACTCAAGTACTAACCAGGCCCAACTCTGTTTAGCTTCTGAGATCAGACGGGATCAGGCGTTCTCAGAGTGGTTTGGCCGTAAGCAACAGCTTGTTGGAAATGTGCCGTTTTTCTTGCCTTGCGATCAGAAGGAAAATTCTTGCCTTGCGACCAGAAGGAAAATTCAAACAGATTTCTGCAAGAAGACAAAATAAAATGCTTACAGTACCTGGTATTCCTAGGCAGTCTCACACTCAAGTACTAACCAGGCCCAACTCTGTTTAGCTTCTCAGATCAGACAGGATCAGGCATTGTCAGAGTGGTTTGGACGTAAACAACAGTCTGGAAATGTGTGCCTTGCCTTGCCTTGCCTTGCGCCCAGAAGGAAAATTCTTGCCTTGCGAGCAGAAGGAAAATTCAAACAGATTTCTGCAAGAAGACAAAATAAAATGCTTACAGTACCTGGTATTCCTAGGCAGTCTCCCACTCAAGTACTAACCAGGCAAAACTCTGTTTAGCTTCTGAAATCAGACGGGATCAGGCATTGTCAGAGTGGTTTGGCCGTGAGCAACAGTTTGCTGGAAATGTGCCGTTTTTCTTGCCTTGCCTTGCCTTGCGCCCAGAAGGAAAATTATTGCCTTGCGAGCAGAAGGAAAATTCAAACAGATTTCTGCAAGAAGACAAAATAAAATGCTTACAGTACCTGGTATTCCTAGGCAGTCTCCCACTCAAGTACTAACCAGGCAAAACTCTGTTTAGCTTCTGAAATCAGACGGGATCAGGCATTGTCAGAGTGGTTTGGCCGTGAGCAACAGTTTGCTGGAAATGTGCCGTTTTTCTTGCCTTGCCTTGCCTTGCGCCCAGAAGGAAAATTATTGCCTTGCGAGCAGAAGGAAAATTCAAACAGATTTCTGCAAGAAGACAAAATAAAATGCTTACAGTACCTGGTATTCCTAGGCAGTCTCCCACTCAAGTACTAACCAGGCCCAACTCTGTTTAGCTTCTGAGATCAGACGGGATCAGGCGTTGTCAGAGTGGTTTGGCCGTAAGCAACAGCTTGTTGGAAATGTGCCGTTTTTCTTGCCTTGCGATCAGAAGGAAAATTCTTGCCTTGCGACCAGAAGGAAAATTCAAACAGATTTCTGCAAGAAGACAAAATAAAATGCTTACAGTACCTGGTATTCCTAGGCAGTCTCCCACTCAAGTACTAACCAGGCCCAACTCTGTTTAGCTTCTGAGATCAGACGGGATCAGGCATTGTCAGAGTGGTTTGGACGTAAACAACAGTCTGGAAATGTGTGCCTTGCCTTGCCTTGCCTTGCGCCCAGAAGGAAAATTCTTGCCTTGCGAGCAGAAGGAAAATTCAAACAGATTTCTGCAAGAAGACAAAATAAAATGCTTACAGTACCTGGTATTCCTAGGCAGTCTCCCACTCAAGTACTAACCAGGCAAAACTCTGTTTAGCTTCTGAAATCAGACGGCATCAGGCATTGTCAGAGTGGTTTGGCCGTGAGCAACAGTTTGCTGGAAATGTGCCGTTTTTCTTGCCTTGCCTTGCCTTGCGCCCAGAAGGAAAATTATTGCCTTGCGAGCAGAAGGAAAATTCAAACAGATTTCTGCAAGAAGACAAAATAAAATGCTTACAGTACCTGGTATTCCTAGGCAGTCTCCCACTCAAGTACTAACCAGGCAAAACTCTGTTTAGCTTCTGAAATCAGACGGGATCAGGCGTTGTCAGAGTGGTTTGGCCGTAAGCAACAGCTTGTTGGAAATGTGCCGTTTTTCTTGCCTTGCGATCAGAAGGAAAATTCTTGCCTTGCGACCAGAAGGAAAATTCAAACAGATTTCTGCAAGAAGACAAAATAAAATGCTTACAGTACCTGGTATTCCTAGGCAGTCTCACACTCAAGTACTAACCAGGCCCAACTCTGTTTAGCTTCTCAGATCAGACAGGATCAGGCATTGTCAGAGTGGTTTGGACGTAAACAACAGTCTGGAAATGTGTGCCTTGCCTTGCCTTGCCTTGCCTTGCCTTGCGCCCAGAAGGAAAATTCTTGCCTTGCGAGCAGAAGGAAAATTCAAACAGATTTCTGCAAGAAGACAAAATAAAATGCTTACAGTACCTGGTATTCCTAGGCAGTCTCCCACTCAAGTACTAACCAGGCCCAACTCTGTTTAGCTTCTGAAATCAGACGGGATCAGGCATTGTCAGAGTGGTTTGGCCGTGAGCAACAGTTTGCTGGAAATGTGCCGTTTTTCTTGCCTTGCCTTGCCTTGCGCCCAGAAGGAAAATTATTGCCTTGCTAGCAGAAGGAAAATTCAAACAGATTTCTGCAAGAAGACAAAATAAAATGCTTACAGTACCTGGTATTCCTAGGCAGTCTCCCACTCAAGTACTAACCAGGCCCAACTCTGTTTAGCTTCTGAGATCAGACGGGATCAGGCGTTGTCAGAGTGGTTTGGCCGTAAGCAATAGCTTGTTGGAAATGTGCCGTTTTTCTTGCCTTGCGATCAGAAGGAAAATTCTTGCCTTGCGACCAGAAGGAAAATTCAAACAGATTTCTGCAAGAAGACAAAATAAAATGCTTACAGTACCTGGTATTCCTAGGCAGTCTCACACTCAAGTACTAACCAGGCCCAACTCTGTTTAGCTTCTCAGATCAGACAGGATCAGGCATTGTCAGAGTGGTTTGGACGTAAACAACAGTCTGGAAATGTGTGCCTTGCCTTGCCTTGCCTTGCCTTGCGCCCAGAAGGAAAATTCTTGCCTTGCGAGCAGAAGGAAAATTCAAACAGATTTCTGCAAGAAGACAAAATAAAATGCTTACAGTACCTGGTATTCCTAGGCAGTCTCCCACTCAAGTACTAACCAGGCCCAACTCTGTTTAGCTTCTGAGATCAGACGGGATCAGGCGTTCTCAGAGTGGTTTGGCCGTAAGCAACAGCTTGTTGGAAATGTGCCGTTTTTCTTGCCTTGCGATCAGAAGGAAAATTCTTGCCTTGCGACCAGAAGGAAAATTCAAACAGATTTCTGCAAGAAGACAAAATAAAATGCTTACAGTACCTGGTATTCCTAGGCAGTCTCACACTCAAGTACTAACCAGGCCCAACTCTGTTTAGCTTCTCAGATCAGACAGGATCAGGCATTGTCAGAGTGGTTTGGACGTAAACAACAGTCTGGAAATGTGTGCCTTGCCTTGCCTTGCCTTGCGCCCAGAAGGAAAATTCTTGCCTTGCGAGCAGAAGGAAAATTCAAACAGATTTCTGCAAGAAGACAAAATAAAATGCTTACAGTACCTGGTATTCCTAGGCAGTCTCCCACTCAAGTACTAACCAGGCAAAACTCTGTTTAGCTTCTGAAATCAGACGGGATCAGGCATTGTCAGAGTGGTTTGGCCGTGAGCAACAGTTTGCTGGAAATGTGCCGTTTTTCTTGCCTTGCCTTGCCTTGCGCCCAGAAGGAAAATTATTGCCTTGCGAGCAGAAGGAAAATTCAAACAGATTTCTGCAAGAAGACAAAATAAAATGCTTACAGTACCTGGTATTCCTAGGCAGTCTCCCACTCAAGTACTAACCAGGCCCAACTCTGTTTAGCTTCTGAGATCAGACGGGATCAGGCGTTGTCAGAGTGGTTTGGCCGTAAGCAACAGCTTGTTGGAAATGTGCCGTTTTTCTTGCCTTGCGATCAGAAGGAAAATTCTTGCCTTGCGACCAGAAGGAAAATTCAAACAGATTTCTGCAAGAAGACAAAATAAAATGCTTACAGTACCTGGTATTCCTAGGCAGTCTCACACTCAAGTACTAACCAGGCCCAACTCTGTTTAGCTTCTCAGATCAGACAGGATCAGGCATTGTCAGAGTGGTTTGGACGTAAACAACAGTCTGGAAATGTGTGCCTTGCCTTGCCTTGCCTTGCGCCCAGAAGGAAAATTCTTGCCTTGCGAGCAGAAGGAAAATTCAAACAGATTTCTGCAAGAAGACAAAATAAAATGCTTACAGTACCTGGTATTCCTAGGCAGTCTCCCACTCAAGTACTAACCAGGCCCAACTCTGTTTAGCTTCTGAAATCAGACGGGATCAGGCATTGTCAGAGTGGTTTGGCCGTGAGCAACAGTTTGCTGGAAATGTGCCGTTTTTCTTGCCTTGCCTTGCCTTGCACCCAGAAGGAAAATTATTGCCTTGCGAGCAGAAGGAAAATTCAAACAGATTTCTGCAAGAAGACAAAATAAAATGCTTACAGTACCTGGTATTCCTAGGCAGTCTCCCACTCAAGTACTAACCAGGCCCAACTCTGTTTAGCTTCTGAGATCAGACGGGATCAGGCGTTGTCAGAGTGGTTTGGCCGTAAGCAACAGCTTGTTGGAAATGTGCCGTTTTTCTTGCCTTGCGATCAGAAGGAAAATTCTTGCCTTGCGACCAGAAGGAAAATTCAAACAGATTTCTGCAAGAAGACAAAATAAAATGCTTACAGTACCTGGTATTCCTAGGCAGTCTCACACTCAAGTACTAACCAGGCCCAACTCTGTTTAGCTTCTCAGATCAGACAGGATCAGGCATTGTCAGAGTGGTTTGGACGTAAACAACAGTCTGGAAATGTGTGCCTTGCCTTGCCTTGCCTTGCCTTGCCTTGCTCCCAGAAGGAAAATTCTTGCCTTGCGAGCAGAAGGAAAATTCAAACAGATTTCTGCAAGAAGACAAAATAAAATGCTTACAGTACCTGGTATTCCTAGGCAGTCTCCCACTCAAGTACTAACCAGGCCCAACTCTGTTTAGCTTCTGAAATCAGACGGGATCAGGCATTGTCAGAGTGGTTTGGCCGTGAGCAACAGTTTGCTGGAAATGTGCCGTTTTTCTTGCCTTGCCTTGCCTTGCGCCCAGAAGGAAAATTATTGCCTTGCTAGCAGAAGGAAAATTCAAACAGATTTCTGCAAGAAGACAAAATAAAATGCTTACAGTACCTGGTATTCCTAGGCAGTCTCACACTCAAGTACTAACCAGGCCCAACTCTGTTTAGCTTCTGAGATCAGACGGGATCAGGCGTTGTCAGAGTGGTTTGGCCGTAAGCAACAGCTTGTTGGAAATGTGCCGTTTTTCTTGCCTTGCGATCAGAAGGAAAATTCTTGCCTTGCGACCAGAAGGAAAATTCAAACAGATTTCTGCAAGAAGACAAAATAAAATGCTTACAGTACCTGGTATTCCTAGGCAGTCTCACACTCAAGTACTAACCAGGCCCAACTCTGTTTAGCTTCTCAGATCAGACAGGATCAGGCATTGTCAGAGTGGTTTGGACGTAAACAACAGTCTGGAAATGTGTGCCTTGCCTTGCCTTGCCTTGCCTTGCCTTGCCTTGCCTTGCCTTGCTCCCAGAAGGAAAATTCTTGCCTTGCGAGCAGAAGGAAAATTCAAACAGATTTCTGCAAGAAGACAAAATAAAATGCTTACAGTACCTGGTATTCCTAGGCAGTCTCCCACTCAAGTACTAACCAGGCCCAACTCTGTTTAGCTTCTGAGATCAGACGGGATCAGGCGTTCTCAGAGTGGTTTGGCCGTAAGCAACAGCTTGTTGGAAATGTGCCGTTTTTCTTGCCTTGCGATCAGAAGGAAAATTCTTGCCTTGCGACCAGAAGGAAAATTCAAACAGATTTCTGCAAGAAGACAAAATAAAATGCTTACAGTACCTGGTATTCCTAGGCAGTCTCACACTCAAGTACTAACCAGGCCCAACTCTGTTTAGCTTCTCAGATCAGACAGGATCAGGCATTGTCAGAGTGGTTTGGACGTAAACAACAGTCTGGAAATGTGTGCCTTGCCTTGCCTTGCCTTGCGCCCAGAAGGAAAATTCTTGCCTTGCGAGCAGAAGGAAAATTCAAACAGATTTCTGCAAGAAGACAAAATAAAATGCTTACAGTACCTGGTATTCCTAGGCAGTCTCCCACTCAAGTACTAACCAGGCAAAACTCTGTTTAGCTTCTGAAATCAGACGGGATCAGGCATTGTCAGAGTGGTTTGGCCGTGAGCAACAGTTTGCTGGAAATGTGCCGTTTTTCTTGCCTTGCCTTGCCTTGCGCCCAGAAGGAAAATTATTGCCTTGCGAGCAGAAGGAAAATTCAAACAGATTTCTGCAAGAAGACAAAATAAAATGCTTACAGTACCTGGTATTCCTAGGCAGTCTCCCACTCAAGTACTAACCAGGCCCAACTCTGTTTAGCTTCTGAGATCAGACGGGATCAGGCGTTGTCAGAGTGGTTTGGCCGTAAGCAACAGCTTGTTGGAAATGTGCCGTTTTTCTTGCCTTGCGATCAGAAGGAAAATTCTTGCCTTGCGACCAGAAGGAAAATTCAAACAGATTTCTGCAAGAAGACAAAATAAAATGCTTACAGTACCTGGTATTCCTAGGCAGTCTCACACTCAAGTACTAACCAGGCCCAACTCTGTTTAGCTTCTCAGATCAGACAGGATCAGGCATTGTCAGAGTGGTTTGGACGTAAACAACAGTCTGGAAATGTGTGCCTTGCCTTGCCTTGCCTTGCCTTGCGCCCAGAAGGAAAATTCTTGCCTTGCGAGCAGAAGGAAAATTCAAACAGATTTCTGCAAGAAGACAAAATAAAATGCTTACAGTACCTGGTATTCCTAGGCAGTCTCCCACTCAAGTACTAACCAGGCCCAACTCTGTTTAGCTTCTGAAATCAGACGGGATCAGGCATTGTCAGAGTGGTTTGGCCGTGAGCAACAGTTTGCTGGAAATGTGCCGTTTTTCTTGCCTTGCCTTGCCTTGCACCCAGAAGGAAAATTATTGCCTTGCGAGCAGAAGGAAAATTCAAACAGATTTCTGCAAGAAGACAAAATAAAATGCTTACAGTACCTGGTATTCCTAGGCAGTCTCCCACTCAAGTACTAACCAGGCCCAACTCTGTTTAGCTTCTGAGATCAGACGGGATCAGGCGTTGTCAGAGTGGTTTGGCCGTAAGCAACAGCTTGTTGGAAATGTGCCGTTTTTCTTGCCTTGCGATCAGAAGGAAAATTCTTGCCTTGCGACCAGAAGGAAAATTCAAACAGATTTCTGCAAGAAGACAAAATAAAATGCTTACAGTACCTGGTATTCCTAGGCAGTCTCACACTCAAGTACTAACCAGGCCCAACTCTGTTTAGCTTCTCAGATCAGACAGGATCAGGCATTGTCAGAGTGGTTTGGACGTAAACAACAGTCTGGAAATGTGTGCCTTGCCTTGCCTTGCCTTGCCTTGCCTTGCGCCCAGAAGGAAAATTCTTGCCTTGCGAGCAGAAGGAAAATTCAAACAGATTTCTGCAAGAAGACAAAATAAAATGCTTACAGTACCTGGTATTCCTAGGCAGTCTCCCACTCAAGTACTAACCAGGCCCAACTCTGTTTAGCTTCTGAAATCAGACGGGATCAGGCAATGTCAGAGTGGTTTGGCCGTGAGCAACAGTTGGCTGGAAATGTGCCGTTTTTCTTGCCTTGCCTTGCCTTGCGCCCAGAAGGAAAATTATTGCCTTGCTAGCAGAAGGAAAATTCAAACAGATTTCTGCAAGAAGACAAAATAAAATGCTTACAGTACCTGGTATTCCTAGGCAGTCTCCCACTCAAGTACTAACCAGGCCCAACTCTGTTTAGCTTCTGAGATCAGACGGGATCAGGCGTTGTCAGAGTGGTTTGGCCGTAAGCAATAGCTTGTTGGAAATGTGCCGTTTTTCTTGCCTTGCGATCAGAAGGAAAATTCTTGCCTTGCGACCAGAAGGAAAATTCAAACAGATTTCTGCAAGAAGACAAAATAAAATGCTTACAGTACCTGGTATTCCTAGGCAGTCTCCCACTCAAGTACTAACCAGGCCCAACTCTGTTTAGCTTCTGAGATCAGACGGGATCAGGCGTTGTCAGAGTGGTTTGGCCGTAAGCAACAGCTTGTTGGAAATGTGCCGTTTTTCTTGCCTTGCGATCAGAAGGAAAATTCTTGCCTTGCGACCAGAAGGAAAATTCAAACAGATTTCTGCAAGAAGACAAAATAAAATGCTTACAGTACCTGGTATTCCTAGGCAGTCTCACACTCAAGTACTAACCAGGCCCAACTCTGTTTAGCTTCTCAGATCAGACAGGATCAGGCATTGTCAGAGTGGTTTGGACGTAAACAACAGTCTGGAAATGTGTGCCTTGCCTTGCCTTGCCTTGCCTTGCCTTGCCTTGCCTTGCGCCCAGAAGGAAAATTCTTGCCTTGCGAGCAGAAGGAAAATTCAAACAGATTTCTGCAAGAAGACAAAATAAAATGCTTACAGTACCTGGTATTCCTAGGCAGTCTCCCACTCAAGTACTAACCAGGCCCAACTCTGTTTAGCTTCTGAGATCAGACGGGATCAGGCGTTGTCAGAGTGGTTTGGCCGTAAGCAACAGCTTGTTGGAAATGTGCCGTTTTTCTTGCCTTGCGATCAGAAGGAAAATTCTTGCCTTGCGACCAGAAGGAAAATTCAAACAGATTTCTGCAAGAAGACAAAATAAAATGCTTACAGTACCTGGTATTCCTAGGCAGTCTCACACTCAAGTACTAACCAGGCCCAACTCTGTTTAGCTTCTCAGATCAGACAGGATCAGGCATTGTCAGAGTGGTTTGGACGTAAACAACAGTCTGGAAATGTGTGCCTTGCCTTGCCTTGCCTTGCGCCCAGAAGGAAAATTCTTGCCTTGCGAGCAGAAGGAAAATTCAAACAGATTTCTGCAAGAAGACAAAATAAAATGCTTACAGTACCTGGTATTCCTAGGCAGTCTCCCACTCAAGTACTAACCAGGCCCAACTCTGTTTAGCTTCTGAAATCAGACGGGATCAGGCATTGTCAGAGTGGTTTGGCCGTGAGCAACAGTTTGCTGGAAATGTGCCGTTTTTCTTGCCTTGCCTTGCCTTGCGCCCAGAAGGAAAATTATTGCCTTGCGAGCAGAAGGAAAATTCAAACAGATTTCTGCAAGAAGACAAAATAAAATGCTTACAGTACCTGGTATTCCTAGGCAGTCTCCCACTCAAGTACTAACCAGGCCCAACTCTGTTTAGCTTCTGAGATCAGACGGGATCAGGCGTTCTCAGAGTGGTTTGGCCGTAAGCAACAGCTTGTTGGAAATGTGCCGTTTTTCTTGCCTTGCGATCAGAAGGAAAATTCTTGCCTTGCGACCAGAAGGAAAATTCAAACAGATTTCTGCAAGAAGACAAAATAAAATGCTTACAGTACCTGGTATTCCTAGGCAGTCTCACACTCAAGTACTAACCAGGCCCAACTCTGTTTAGCTTCTCAGATCAGACAGGATCAGGCATTGTCAGAGTGGTTTGGACGTAAACAACAGTCTGGAAATGTGTGCCTTGCCTTGCCTTGCCTTGCCTTGCGCCCAGAAGGAAAATTCTTGCCTTGCGAGCAGAAGGAAAATTCAAACAGATTTCTGCAAGAAGACAAAATAAAATGCTTACAGTACCTGGTATTCCTAGGCAGTCTCCCACTCAAGTACTAACCAGGCCCAACTCTGTTTAGCTTCTGAAATCAGACGGGATCAGGCATTGTCAGAGTGGTTTGGCCGTGAGCAACAGTTTGCTGGAAATGTGCCGTTTTTCTTGCCTTGCCTTGCCTTGCACCCAGAAGGAAAATTATTGCCTTGCGAGCAGAAGGAAAATTCAAACAGATTTCTGCAAGAAGACAAAATAAAATGCTTACAGTACCTGGTATTCCTAGGCAGTCTCCCACTCAAGTACTAACCAGGCCCAACTCTGTTTAGCTTCTGAGATCAGACGGGATCAGGCGTTGTCAGAGTGGTTTGGCCGTAAGCAACAGCTTGTTGGAAATGTGCCGTTTTTCTTGCCTTGCGATCAGAAGGAAAATTCTTGCCTTGCGACCAGAAGGAAAATTCAAACAGATTTCTGCAAGAAGACAAAATAAAATGCTTACAGTACCTGGTATTCCTAGGCAGTCTCACACTCAAGTACTAACCAGGCCCAACTCTGTTTAGCTTCTCAGATCAGACAGGATCAGGCATTGTCAGAGTGGTTTGGACGTAAACAACAGTCTGGAAATGTGTGCCTTGCCTTGCCTTGCCTTGCCTTGCCTTGCGCCCAGAAGGAAAATTCTTGCCTTGCGAGCAGAAGGAAAATTCAAACAGATTTCTGCAAGAAGACAAAATAAAATGCTTACAGTACCTGGTATTCCTAGGCAGTCTCCCACTCAAGTACTAACCAGGCCCAACTCTGTTTAGCTTCTGAAATCAGACGGGATCAGGCATTGTCAGAGTGGTTTGGCCGTGAGCAACAGTTTGCTGGAAATGTGCCGTTTTTCTTGCCTTGCCTTGCCTTGCGCCCAGAAGGAAAATTATTGCCTTGCTAGCAGAAGGAAAATTCAAACAGATTTCTGCAAGAAGACAAAATAAAATGCTTACAGTACCTGGTATTCCTAGGCAGTCTCCCACCCAAGTACTAACCAGGCCCAACTCTGTTTAGCTTCTGAGATCAGACGGGATCAGGCGTTGTCAGAGTGGTTTGGCCGTAAGCAATAGCTTGTTGGAAATGTGCCGTTTTTCTTGCCTTGCGATCAGAAGGAAAATTCTTGCCTTGCGACCAGAAGGAAAATTCAAACAGATTTCTGCAAGAAGACAAAATAAAATGCTTACAGTACCTGGTATTCCTAGGCAGTCTCACACTCAAGTACTAACCAGGCCCAACTCTGTTTAGCTTCTGAGATCAGACGGGATCAGGCGTTGTCAGAGTGGTTTGGCCGTAAGCAACAGCTTGTTGGAAATGTGCCGTTTTTCTTGCCTTGCGATCAGAAGGAAAATTCTTGCCTTGCGACCAGAAGGAAAATTCAAACAGATTTCTGCAAGAAGACAAAATAAAATGCTTACAGTACCTGGTATTCCTAGGCAGTCTCACACTCAAGTACTAACCAGGCCCAACTCTGTTTAGCTTCTCAGATCAGACAGGATCAGGCATTGTCAGAGTGGTTTGGACGTAAACAACAGTCTGGAAATGTGTGCCTTGCCTTGCCTTGCCTTGCCTTGCCTTGCCTTGCCTTGCTCCCAGAAGGAAAATTCTTGCCTTGCGAGCAGAAGGAAAATTCAAACAGATTTCTGCAAGAAGACAAAATAAAATGCTTACAGTACCTGGTATTCCTAGGCAGTCTCACACTCAAGTACTAACCAGGCCCAACTCTGTTTAGCTTCTCAGATCAGACAGGATCAGGCATTGTCAGAGTGGTTTGGACGTAAACAGCAGTCTGGAAATGTGTGCCTTGCCTTGCCTTGCCTTGCCTTGCGCCCAGAAGGAAAATTCTTGCCTTGCGAGCAGAAGGAAAATTCAAACAGATTTCTGCAAGAAGACAAAATAAAATGCTTACAGTACCTGGTATTCCTAGGCAGTCTCCCACTCAAGTACTAACCAGGCCCAACTCTGTTTAGCTTCTGAAATCAGACGGGATCAGGCATTGTCAGAGTGGTTTGGCCGTGAGCAACAGTTTGCTGGAAATGTGCCGTTTTTCTTGCCTTGCCTTGCCTTGCGCCCAGAAGGAAAATTATTGCCTTGCGAGCAGAAGGAAAATTCAAACAGATTTCTGCAAGAAGACAAAATAAAATGCTTACAGTACCTGGTATTCCTAGGCAGTCTCCCACTCAAGTACTAACCAGGCCCAACTCTGTTTAGCTTCTGAGATCAGACGGGATCAGGCGTTGTCAGAGTGGTTTGGCCGTAAGCAACAGCTTGTTGGAAATGTGCCGTTTTTCTTGCCTTGCGATCAGAAGGAAAATTCTTGCCTTGCGACCAGAAGGAAAATTCAAACAGATTTCTGCAAGAAGACAAAATAAAATGCTTACAGTACCTGGTATTCCTAGGCAGTCTAACACTCAAGTACTAACCAGGCCCAACTCTGTTTAGCTTCTCAGATCAGACAGGATCAGGCATTGTCAGAGTGGTTTGGACGTAAACAACAGTCTGGAAATGTGTGCCTTGCCTTGCCTTGCCTTGCCTTGCGCCCAGAAGGAAAATTCTTGCCTTGCGAGCAGAAGGAAAATTCAAACAGATTTCTGCAAGAAGACAAAATAAAATGCTTACAGTACCTGGTATTCCTAGGCAGTCTCCCACTCAAGTACTAACCAGGCCCAACT
This sequence comes from Neoarius graeffei, assembly GCF_027579695.1. Taxonomy (NCBI): domain Eukaryota; kingdom Metazoa; phylum Chordata; class Actinopteri; order Siluriformes; family Ariidae; genus Neoarius; species Neoarius graeffei. Next base: position 961,664 of record NW_026869982.1, read on the forward strand.
CTGTTTAGCTTCTGAGATCAGACGGGATCAGGCGTTCTCAGAGTGGTTTGGCCGTAAGCAACAGCTTGTTGGAAATGTGCCGTTTTTCTTGCCTTGCGATCAGAAGGAAAATTCTTGCCTTGCGACCAGAAGGAAAATTCAAACAGATTTCTGCAAGAAGACAAAATAAAATGCTTACAGTACCTGGTATTCCTAGGCAGTCTCACACTCAAGTACTAACCAGGCCCAACTCTGTTTAGCTTCTCAGATCAGACAGGATCAGGCATTGTCAGAGTGGTTTGGACGTAAACAGCAGTCTGGAAATGTGTGCCTTGCCTTGCCTTGCCTTGCGCCCAGAAGGAAAATTCTTGCCTTGCGAGCAGAAGGAAAATTCAAACAGATTTCTGCAAGAAGACAAAATAAAATGCTTACAGTACCTGGTATTCCTAGGCAGTCTCCCACTCAAGTACTAACCAGGCAAAACTCTGTTTAGCTTCTGAAATCAGACGGGATCAGGCATTGTCAGAGTGGTTTGGCCGTGAGCAACAGTTTGCTGGAAATGTGCCGTTTTTCTTGCCTTGCCTTGCCTTGCGCCCAGAAGGAAAATTATTGCCTTGCGAGCAGAAGGAAAATTCAAACAGATTTCTGCAAGAAGACAAAATAAAATGCTTACAGTACCTGGTATTCCTAGGCAGTCTCCCACTCAAGTACTAACCAGGCCCAACTCTGTTTAGCTTCTGAGATCAGACGGGATCAGGCGTTGTCAGAGTGGTTTGGCCGTAAGCAACAGCTCGTTGGAAATGTGCCGTTTTTCTTGCCTTGCGATCAGAAGGAAAATTCTTGCCTTGCGACCAGAAGGAAAATTCAAACAGATTTCTGCAAGAAGACAAAATAAAATGCTTACAGTACCTGGTATTCCTAGGCAGTCTCACACTCAAGTACTAACCAGGCCCAACTCTGTTTAGCTTCTCAGATCAGACAGGATCAGGCATTGTCAGAGTGGTTTGGACGTAAACAACAGTCTGGAAATGTGTGCCTTGCCTTGCCTTGCCTTGCCTTGCGCCCAGAAGGAAAATTCTTGCCTTGCGAGCAGAAGGAAAATTCAAACAGATTTCTGCAAGAAGACAAAATAAAATGCTTACAGTACCTGGTATTCCTAGGCAGTCTCCCACTCAAGTACTAACCAGGCCCAACTCTGTTTAGCTTCTGAAATCAGACGGGATCAGGCATTGTCAGAGTGGTTTGGCCGTGAGCAACAGTTTGCTGGAAATGTGCCGTTTTTCTTGCCTTGCCTTGCCTTGCACCCAGAAGGAAAATTATTGCCTTGCGAGCAGAAGGAAAATTCAAACAGATTTCTGCAAGAAGACAAAATAAAATGCTTACAGTACCTGGTATTCCTAGGCAGTCTCCCACTCAAGTACTAACCAGGCCCAACTCTGTTTAGCTTCTGAGATCAGACGGGATCAGGCGTTGTCAGAGTGGTTTGGCCGTAAGCAACAGCTTGTTGGAAATGTGCCGTTTTTCTTGCCTTGCGATCAGAAGGAAAATTCTTGCCTTGCGACCAGAAGGAAAATTCAAACAGATTTCTGCAAGAAGACAAAATAAAATGCTTACAGTACCTGGTATTCCTAGGCAGTCTCACACTCAAGTACTAACCAGGCCCAACTCTGTTTAGCTTCTCAGATCAGACAGGATCAGGCATTGTCAGAGTGGTTTGGACGTAAACAACAGTCTGGAAATGTGTGCCTTGCCTTGCCTTGCCTTGCCTTGCGCCCAGAAGGAAAATTCTTGCCTTGCGAGCAGAAGGAAAATTCAAACAGATTTCTGCAAGAAGACAAAATAAAATGCTTACAGTACCTGGTATTCCTAGGCAGTCTCCCACTCAAGTACTAACCAGGCCCAACTCTGTTTAGCTTCTGAGATCAGACGGGATCAGGCGTTCTCAGAGTGGTTTGGCCGTAAGCAACAGCTTGTTGGAAATGTGCCGTTTTTCTTGCCTTGCGATCAGAAGGAAAATTCTTGCCTTGCGACCAGAAGGAAAATTCAAACAGATTTCTGCAAGAAGACAAAATAAAATGCTTACAGTACCTGGTATTCCTAGGCAGTCTCACACTCAAGTACTAACCAGGCCCAACTCTGTTTAGCTTCTCAGATCAGACAGGATCAGGCATTGTCAGAGTGGTTTGGACGTAAACAACAGTCTGGAAATGTGTGCCTTGCCTTGCCTTGCCTTGCGCCCAGAAGGAAAATTCTTGCCTTGCGAGCAGAAGGAAAATTCAAACAGATTTCTGCAAGAAGACAAAATAAAATGCTTACAGTACCTGGTATTCCTAGGCAGTCTCCCACTCAAGTACTAACCAGGCAAAACTCTGTTTAGCTTCTGAAATCAGACGGGATCAGGCATTGTCAGAGTGGTTTGGCCGTGAGCAACAGTTTGCTGGAAATGTGCCGTTTTTCTTGCCTTGCCTTGCCTTGCGCCCAGAAGGAAAATTATTGCCTTGCGAGCAGAAGGAAAATTCAAACAGATTTCTGCAAGAAGACAAAATAAAATGCTTACAGTACCTGGTATTCCTAGGCAGTCTCCCACTCAAGTACTAACCAGGCCCAACTCTGTTTAGCTTCTGAGATCAGACGGGATCAGGCGTTGTCAGAGTGGTTTGGCCGTAAGCAACAGCTCGTTGGAAATGTGCCGTTTTTCTTGCCTTGCGATCAGAAGGAAAATTCTTGCCTTGCGACCAGAAGGAAAATTCAAACAGATTTCTGCAAGAAGACAAAATAAAATGCTTACAGTACCTGGTATTCCTAGGCAGTCTCACACTCAAGTACTAACCAGGCCCAACTCTGTTTAGCTTCTCAGATCAGACAGGATCAGGCATTGTCAGAGTGGTTTGGACGTAAACAACAGTCTGGAAATGTGTGCCTTGCCTTGCCTTGCCTTGCCTTGCGCCCAGAAGGAAAATTCTTGCCTTGCGAGCAGAAGGAAAATTCAAACAGATTTCTGCAAGAAGACAAAATAAAATGCTTACAGTACCTGGTATTCCTAGGCAGTCTCCCACTCAAGTACTAACCAGGCCCAACTCTGTTTAGCTTCTGAAATCAGACGGGATCAGGCATTGTCAGAGTGGTTTGGCCGTGAGCAACAGTTTGCTGGAAATGTGCCGTTTTTCTTGCCTTGCCTTGCCTTGCACCCAGAAGGAAAATTATTGCCTTGCGAGCAGAAGGAAAATTCAAACAGATTTCTGCAAGAAGACAAAATAAAATGCTTACAGTACCTGGTATTCCTAGGCAGTCTCCCACTCAAGTACTAACCAGGCCCAACTCTGTTTAGCTTCTGAGATCAGACGGGATCAGGCGTTGTCAGAGTGGTTTGGCCGTAAGCAACAGCTTGTTGGAAATGTGCCGTTTTTCTTGCCTTGCGATCAGAAGGAAAATTCTTGCCTTGCGACCAGAAGGAAAATTCAAACAGATTTCTGCAAGAAGACAAAATAAAATGCTTACAGTACCTGGTATTCCTAGGCAGTCTCACACTCAAGTACTAACCAGGCCCAACTCTGTTTAGCTTCTCAGATCAGACAGGATCAGGCATTGTCAGAGTGGTTTGGACGTAAACAACAGTCTGGAAATGTGTGCCTTGCCTTGCCTTGCCTTGCCTTGCCTTGCGCCCAGAAGGAAAATTCTTGCCTTGCGAGCAGAAGGAAAATTCAAACAGATTTCTGCAAGAAGACAAAATAAAATGCTTACAGTACCTGGTATTCCTAGGCAGTCTCCCACTCAAGTACTAACCAGGCCCAACTCTGTTTAGCTTCTGAAATCAGACGGGATCAGGCATTGTCAGAGTGGTTTGGCCGTGAGCAACAGTTTGCTGGAAATGTGCCGTTTTTCTTGCCTTGCCTTGCCTTGCGCCCAGAAGGAAAATTATTGCCTTGCTAGCAGAAGGAAAATTCAAACAGATTTCTGCAAGAAGACAAAATAAAATGCTTACAGTACCTGGTATTCCTAGGCAGTCTCCCACTCAAGTACTAACCAGGCCCAACTCTGTTTAGCTTCTGAGATCAGACGGGATCAGGCGTTGTCAGAGTGGTTTGGCCGTAAGCAACAGCTTGTTGGAAATGTGCCGTTTTTCTTGCCTTGCGATCAGAAGGAAAATTCTTGCCTTGCGACCAGAAGGAAAATTCAAACAGATTTCTGCAAGAAGACAAAATAAAATGCTTACAGTACCTGGTATTCCTAGGCAGTCTCACACTCAAGTACTAACCAGGCCCAACTCTGTTTAGCTTCTCAGATCAGACAGGATCAGGCATTGTCAGAGTGGTTTGGACGTAAACAACAGTCTGGAAATGTGTGCCTTGCCTTGCCTTGCCTTGCCTTGCGCCCAGAAGGAAAATTCTTGCCTTGCGAGCAGAAGGAAAATTCAAACAGATTTCTGCAAGAAGACAAAATAAAATGCTTACAGTACCTGGTATTCCTAGGCAGTCTCCCACTCAAGTACTAACCAGGCCCAACTCTGTTTAGCTTCTGAGATCAGACGGGATCAGGCGTTCTCAGAGTGGTTTGGCCGTAAGCAACAGCTTGTTGGAAATGTGCCGTTTTTCTTGCCTTGCGATCAGAAGGAAAATTCTTGCCTTGCGACCAGAAGGAAAATTCAAACAGATTTCTGCAAGAAGACAAAATAAAATGCTTACAGTACCTGGTATTCCTAGGCAGTCTCACACTCAAGTACTAACCAGGCCCAACTCTGTTTAGCTTCTCAGATCAGACAGGATCAGGCATTGTCAGAGTGGTTTGGACGTAAACAACAGTCTGGAAATGTGTGCCTTGCCTTGCCTTGCCTTGCGCCCAGAAGGAAAATTCTTGCCTTGCGAGCAGAAGGAAAATTCAAACAGATTTCTGCAAGAAGACAAAATAAAATGCTTACAGTACCTGGTATTCCTAGGCAGTCTCCCACTCAAGTACTAACCAGGCAAAACTCTGTTTAGCTTCTGAAATCAGACGGGATCAGGCATTGTCAGAGTGGTTTGGCCGTGAGCAACAGTTTGCTGGAAATGTGCCGTTTTTCTTGCCTTGCCTTGCCTTGCGCCCAGAAGGAAAATTATTGCCTTGCGAGCAGAAGGAAAATTCAAACAGATTTCTGCAAGAAGACAAAATAAAATGCTTACAGTACCTGGTATTCCTAGGCAGTCTCCCACTCAAGTACTAACCAGGCCCAACTCTGTTTAGCTTCTGAGATCAGACGGGATCAGGCGTTGTCAGAGTGGTTTGGCCGTAAGCAACAGCTTGTTGGAAATGTGCCGTTTTTCTTGCCTTGCGATCAGAAGGAAAATTCTTGCCTTGCGACCAGAAGGAAAATTCAAACAGATTTCTGCAAGAAGACAAAATAAAATGCTTACAGTACCTGGTATTCCTAGGCAGTCTCACACTCAAGTACTAACCAGGCCCAACTCTGTTTAGCTTCTCAGATCAGACAGGATCAGGCATTGTCAGAGTGGTTTGGACGTAAACAACAGTCTGGAAATGTGTGCCTTGCCTTGCCTTGCCTTGCCTTGCGCCCAGAAGGAAAATTCTTGCCTTGCGAGCAGAAGGAAAATTCAAACAGATTTCTGCAAGAAGACAAAATAAAATGCTTACAGTACCTGGTATTCCTAGGCAGTCTCCCACTCAAGTACTAACCAGGCCCAACTCTGTTTAGCTTCTGAAATCAGACGGGATCAGGCATTGTCAGAGTGGTTTGGCCATGAGCAACAGTTTGCTGGAAATGTGCCGTTTTTCTTGCCTTGCCTTGCCTTGCACCCAGAAGGAAAATTATTGCCTTGCGAGCAGAAGGAAAATTCAAACAGATTTCTGCAAGAAGACAAAATAAAATGCTTACAGTACCTGGTATTCCTAGGCAGTCTCCCACTCAAGTACTAACCAGGCCCAACTCTGTTTAGCTTCTGAGATCAGACGGGATCAGGCGTTGTCAGAGTGGTTTGGCCGTAAGCAACAGCTTGTTGGAAATGTGCCGTTTTTCTTGCCTTGCGATCAGAAGGAAAATTCTTGCCTTGCGACCAGAAGGAAAATTCAAACAGATTTCTGCAAGAAGACAAAATAAAATGCTTACAGTACCTGGTATTCCTAGGCAGTCTCACACTCAAGTACTAACCAGGCCCAACTCTGTTTAGCTTCTCAGATCAGACAGGATCAGGCATTGTCAGAGTGGTTTGGACGTAAACAACAGTCTGGAAATGTGTGCCTTGCCTTGCCTTGCCTTGCCTTGCCTTGCGCCCAGAAGGAAAATTCTTGCCTTGCGAGCAGAAGGAAAATTCAAACAGATTTCTGCAAGAAGACAAAATAAAATGCTTACAGTACCTGGTATTCCTAGGCAGTCTCCCACTCAAGTACTAACCAGGCCCAACTCTGTTTAGCTTCTGAAATCAGACGGGATCAGGCATTGTCAGAGTGGTTTGGCCGTGAGCAACAGTTTGCTGGAAATGTGCCGTTTTTCTTGCCTTGCCTTGCCTTGCGCCCAGAAGGAAAATTATTGCCTTGCTAGCAGAAGGAAAATTCAAACAGATTTCTGCAAGAAGACAAAATAAAATGCTTACAGTACCTGGTATTCCTAGGCAGTCTCCCACTCAAGTACTAACCAGGCCCAACTCTGTTTAGCTTCTGAGATCAGACGGGATCAGGCGTTGTCAGAGTGGTTTGGCCGTAAGCAATAGCTTGTTGGAAATGTGCCGTTTTTCTTGCCTTGCGATCAGAAGGAAAATTCTTGCCTTGCGACCAGAAGGAAAATTCAAACAGATTTCTGCAAGAAGACAAAATAAAATGCTTACAGTACCTGGTATTCCTAGGCAGTCTCACACTCAAGTACTAACCAGGCCCAACTCTGTTTAGCTTCTCAGATCAGACAGGATCAGGCATTGTCAGAGTGGTTTGGACGTAAACAACAGTCTGGAAATGTGTGCCTTGCCTTGCCTTGCCTTGCCTTGCGCCCAGAAGGAAAATTCTTGCCTTGCGAGCAGAAGGAAAATTCAAACAGATTTCTGCAAGAAGACAAAATAAAATGCTTACAGTACCTGGTATTCCTAGGCAGTCTCCCACTCAAGTACTAACCAGGCCCAACTCTGTTTAGCTTCTGAGATCAGACGGGATCAGGCGTTCTCAGAGTGGTTTGGCCGTAAGCAACAGCTTGTTGGAAATGTGCCGTTTTTCTTGCCTTGCGATCAGAAGGAAAATTCTTGCCTTGCGACCAGAAGGAAAATTCAAACAGATTTCTGCAAGAAGACAAAATAAAATGCTTACAGTACCTGGTATTCCTAGGCAGTCTCACACTCAAGTACTAACCAGGCCCAACTCTGTTTAGCTTCTCAGATCAGACAGGATCAGGCATTGTCAGAGTGGTTTGGACGTAAACAACAGTCTGGAAATGTGTGCCTTGCCTTGCCTTGCCTTGCCTTGCGCCCAGAAGGAAAATTCTTGCCTTGCGAGCAGAAGGAAAATTCAAACAGATTTCTGCAAGAAGACAAAATAAAATGCTTACAGTACCTGGTATTCCTAGGCAGTCTCCCACTCAAGTACTAACCAGGCCCAACTCTGTTTAGCTTCTGAGATCAGACGGGATCAGGCGTTCTCAGAGTGGTTTGGCCGTAAGCAACAGCTTGTTGGAAATGTGCCGTTTTTCTTGCCTTGCGATCAGAAGGAAAATTCTTGCCTTGCGACCAGAAGGAAAATTCAAACAGATTTCTGCAAGAAGACAAAATAAAATGCTTACAGTACCTGGTATTCCTAGGCAGTCTCACACTCAAGTACTAACCAGGCCCAACTCTGTTTAGCTTCTCAGATCAGACAGGATCAGGCATTGTCAGAGTGGTTTGGACGTAAACAACAGTCTGGAAATGTGTGCCTTGCCTTGCCTTGCCTTGCGCCCAGAAGGAAAATTCTTGCCTTGCGAGCAGAAGGAAAATTCAAACAGATTTCTGCAAGAAGACAAAATAAAATGCTTACAGTACCTGGTATTCCTAGGCAGTCTCCCACTCAAGTACTAACCAGGCAAAACTCTGTTTAGCTTCTGAAATCAGACGGGATCAGGCATTGTCAGAGTGGTTTGGCCGTGAGCAACAGTTTGCTGGAAATGTGCCGTTTTTCTTGCCTTGCCTTGCCTTGCGCCCAGAAGGAAAATTATTGCCTTGCGAGCAGAAGGAAAATTCAAACAGATTTCTGCAAGAAGACAAAATAAAATGCTTACAGTACCTGGTATTCCTAGGCAGTCTCCCACTCAAGTACTAACCAGGCCCAACTCTGTTTAGCTTCTGAGATCAGACGGGATCAGGCGTTGTCAGAGTGGTTTGGCCGTAAGCAACAGCTTGTTGGAAATGTGCCGTTTTTCTTGCCTTGCGATCAGAAGGAAAATTCTTGCCTTGCGACCAGAAGGAAAATTCAAACAGATTTCTGCAAGAAGACAAAATAAAATGCTTACAGTACCTGGTATTCCTAGGCAGTCTCACACTCAAGTACTAACCAGGCCCAACTCTGTTTAGCTTCTCAGATCAGACAGGATCAGGCATTGTCAGAGTGGTTTGGACGTAAACAACAGTCTGGAAATGTGTGCCTTGCCTTGCCTTGCCTTGCCTTGCGCCCAGAAGGAAAATTCTTGCCTTGCGAGCAGAAGGAAAATTCAAACAGATTTCTGCAAGAAGACAAAATAAAATGCTTACAGTACCTGGTATTCCTAGGCAGTCTCCCACTCAAGTACTAACCAGGCCCAACTCTGTTTAGCTTCTGAAATCAGACGGGATCAGGCATTGTCAGAGTGGTTTGGCCGTGAGCAACAGTTTGCTGGAAATGTGCCGTTTTTCTTGCCTTGCCTTGCCTTGCACCCAGAAGGAAAATTATTGCCTTGCGAGCAGAAGGAAAATTCAAACAGATTTCTGCAAGAAGACAAAATAAAATGCTTACAGTACCTGGTATTCCTAGGCAGTCTCCCACTCAAGTACTAACCAGGCCCAACTCTGTTTAGCTTCTGAGATCAGACGGGATCAGGCGTTGTCAGAGTGGTTTGGCCGTAAGCAACAGCTTGTTGGAAATGTGCCGTTTTTCTTGCCTTGCGATCAGAAGGAAAATTCTTGCCTTGCGACCAGAAGGAAAATTCAAACAGATTTCTGCAAGAAGACAAAATAAAATGCTTACAGTACCTGGTATTCCTAGGCAGTCTCACACTCAAGTACTAACCAGGCCCAACTCTGTTTAGCTTCTCAGATCAGACAGGATCAGGCATTGTCAGAGTGGTTTGGACGTAAACAACAGTCTGGAAATGTGTGCCTTGCCTTGCCTTGCCTTGCCTTGCCTTGCGCCCAGAAGGAAAATTCTTGCCTTGCGAGCAGAAGGAAAATTCAAACAGATTTCTGCAAGAAGACAAAATAAAATGCTTACAGTACCTGGTATTCCTAGGCAGTCTCCCACTCAAGTACTAACCAGGCCCAACTCTGTTTAGCTTCTGAAATCAGACGGGATCAGGCATTGTCAGAGTGGTTTGGCCGTGAGCAACAGTTTGCTGGAAATGTGCCGTTTTTCTTGCCTTGCCTTGCCTTGCGCCCAGAAGGAAAATTATTGCCTTGCTAGCAGAAGGAAAATTCAAACAGATTTCTGCAAGAAGACAAAATAAAATGCTTACAGTACCTGGTATTCCTAGGCAGTCTCCCACTCAAGTACTAACCAGGCCCAACTCTGTTTAGCTTCTGAGATCAGACGGGATCAGGCGTTGTCAGAGTGGTTTGGCCGTAAGCAATAGCTTGTTGGAAATGTGCCGTTTTTCTTGCCTTGCGATCAGAAGGAAAATTCTTGCCTTGCGACCAGAAGGAAAATTCAAACAGATTTCTGCAAGAAGACAAAATAAAATGCTTACAGTACCTGGTATTCCTAGGCAGTCTCACACTCAAGTACTAACCAGGCCCAACTCTGTTTAGCTTCTCAGATCAGACAGGATCAGGCATTGTCAGAGTGGTTTGGACGTAAACAACAGTCTGGAAATGTGTGCCTTGCCTTGCCTTGCCTTGCCTTGCGCCCAGAAGGAAAATTCTTGCCTTGCGAGCAGAAGGAAAATTCAAACAGATTTCTGCAAGAAGACAAAATAAAATGCTTACAGTACCTGGTATTCCTAGGCAGTCTCCCACTCAAGTACTAACCAGGCCCAACTCTGTTTAGCTTCTGAGATCAGACGGGATCAGGCGTTCTCAGAGTGGTTTGGCCGTAAGCAACAGCTTGTTGGAAATGTGCCGTTTTTCTTGCCTTGCGATCAGAAGGAAAATTCTTGCCTTGCGACCAGAAGGAAAATTCAAACAGATTTCTGCAAGAAGACAAAATAAAATGCTTACAGTACCTGGTATTCCTAGGCAGTCTCACACTCAAGTACTAACCAGGCCCAACTCTGTTTAGCTTCTCAGATCAGACAGGATCAGGCATTGTCAGAGTGGTTTGGACGTAAACAACAGTCTGGAAATGTGTGCCTTGCCTTGCCTTGCCTTGCGCCCAGAAGGAAAATTCTTGCCTTGCGAGCAGAAGGAAAATTCAAACAGATTTCTGCAAGAAGACAAAATAAAATGCTTACAGTACCTGGTATTCCTAGGCAGTCTCCCACTCAAGTACTAACCAGGCAAAACTCTGTTTAGCTTCTGAAATCAGACGGGATCAGGCATTGTCAGAGTGGTTTGGCCGTGAGCAACAGTTTGCTGGAAATGTGCCGTTTTTCTTGCCTTGCCTTGCCTTGCGCCCAGAAGGAAAATTATTGCCTTGCGAGCAGAAGGAAAATTCAAACAGATTTCTGCAAGAAGACAAAATAAAATGCTTACAGTACCTGGTATTCCTAGGCAGGATCCCACTCAAGTACTAACCAGGCCCAACTCTGTTTAGCTTCTGAGATCAGACGGGATCAGGCGTTGTCAGAGTGGTTTGGCCGTAAGCAACAGCTTGTTGGAAATGTGCCGTTTTTCTTGCCTTGCGATCAGAAGGAAAATTCTTGCCTTGCGACCAGAAGGAAAATTCAAACAGATTTCTGCAAGAAGACAAAATAAAATGCTTACAGTACCTGGTATTCCTAGGCAGTCTCACACTCAAGTACTAACCAGGCCCAACTCTGTTTAGCTTCTCAGATCAGACAGGATCAGGCATTGTCAGAGTGGTTTGGACGTAAACAACAGTCTGGAAATGTGTGCCTTGCCTTGCCTTGCCTTGCCTTGCCTTGCGCCCAGAAGGAAAATTCTTGCCTTGCGAGCAGAAGGAAAATTCAAACAGATTTCTGCAAGAAGACAAAATAAAATGCTTACAGTACCTGGTATTCCTAGGCAGTCTCCCACTCAAGTACTAACCAGGCCCAACTCTGTTTAGCTTCTGAAATCAGACGGGATCAGGCATTGTCAGAGTGGTTTGGCCGTGAGCAACAGTTTGCTGGAAATGTGCCGTTTTTCTTGCCTTGCCTTGCCTTGCACCCAGAAGGAAAATTATTGCCTTGCGAGCAGAAGGAAAATTCAAACAGATTTCTGCAAGAAGACAAAATAAAATGCTTACAGTACCTGGTATTCCTAGGCAGTCTCCCACTCAAGTACTAACCAGGCCCAACTCTGTTTAGCTTCTGAGATCAGACGGGATCAGGCGTTGTCAGAGTGGTTTGGCCGTAAGCAACAGCTTGTTGGAAATGTGCCGTTTTTCTTGCCTTGCGATCAGAAGGAAAATTCTTGCCTTGCGACCAGAAGGAAAATTCAAACAGATTTCTGCAAGAAGACAAAATAAAATGCTTACAGTACCTGGTATTCCTAGGCAGTCTCACACTCAAGTACTAACCAGGCCCAACTCTGTTTAGCTTCTCAGATCAGACAGGATCAGGCATTGTCAGAGTGGTTTGGACGTAAACAACAGTCTGGAAATGTGTGCCTTGCCTTGCCTTGCCTTGCCTTGCCTTGCGCCCAGAAGGAAAATTCTTGCCTTGCGAGCAGAAGGAAAATTCAAACAGATTTCTGCAAGAAGACAAAATAAAATGCTTACAGTACCTGGTATTCCTAGGCAGTCTCCCACTCAAGTACTAACCAGGCCCAACTCTGTTTAGCTTCTGAAATCAGACGGGATCAGGCATTGTCAGAGTGGTTTGGCCGTGAGCAACAGTTTGCTGGAAATGTGCCGTTTTTCTTGCCTTGCCTTGCCTTGCGCCCAGAAGGAAAATTATTGCCTTGCTAGCAGAAGGAAAATTCAAACAGATTTCTGCAAGAAGACAAAATAAAATGCTTACAGTACCTGGTATTCCTAGGCAGTCTCCCACTCAAGTACTAACCAGGCCCAACTCTGTTTAGCTTCTGAGATCAGACGGGATCAGGCGTTGTCAGAGTGGTTTGGCCGTAAGCAACAGCTTGTTGGAAATGTGCCGTTTTTCTTGCCTTGCGATCAGAAGGAAAATTCTTGCCTTGCGACCAGAAGGAAAATTCAAACAGATTTCTGCAAGAAGACAAAATAAAATGCTTACAGTACCTGGTATTCCTAGGCAGTCTCACACTCAAGTACTAACCAGGCCCAACTCTGTTTAGCTTCTCAGATCAGACAGGATCAGGCATTGTCAGAGTGGTTTGGACGTAAACAACAGTCTGGAAATGTGTGCCTTGCCTTGCCTTGCCTTGCCTTGCCTTGCCTTGCCTTGCCTTGCCTTGCCTTGCCTTGCCTTGCCTTGCCTTGCCTTGCCTTGCCTTGCCTTGCCTTGCGCCCAGAAGGAAAATTCTTGCCTTGCGAGCAGAAGGAAAATTCAAACAGATTTCTGCAAGAAGACAAAATAAAATGCTTACAGTACCTGGTATTCCTAGGCAGTCTCACACTCAAGTACTAACCAGGCCCAACTCTGTTTAGCTTCTCAGATCAGACAGGATCAGGCATTGTCAGAGTGGTTTGGACGTAAACAACAGTCTGGAAATGTGTGCCTTGCCTTGCCTTGCCTTGCGCCCAGAAGGAAAATTCTTGCCTTGCGAGCAGAAGGAAAATTCAAACAGATTTCTGCAAGAAGACAAAATAAAATGCTTACAGTACCTGGTATTCCTAGGCAGTCTCCCACTCAAGTACTAACCAGGCAAAACTCTGTTTAGCTTCTGAAATCAGACGGGATCAGGCATTGTCAGAGTGGTTTGGCCGTGAGCAACAGTTTGCTGGAAATGTGCCGTTTTTCTTGCCTTGCCTTGCCTTGCGCCCAGAAGGAAAATTATTGCCTTGCGAGCAGAAGGAAAATTCAAACAGATTTCTGCAAGAAGACAAAATAAAATGCTTACAGTACCTGGTATTCCTAGGCAGTCTCCCACTCAAGTACTAACCAGGCCCAACTCTGTTTAGCTTCTGAGATCAGACGGGATCAGGCGTTGTCAGAGTGGTTTGGCCGTAAGCAACAGCTTGTTGGAAATGTGCCGTTTTTCTTGCCTTGCGATCAGAAGGAAAATTCTTGCCTTGCGACCAGAAGGAAAATTCAAACAGATTTCTGCAAGAAGACAAAATAAAATGCTTACAGTACCTGGTATTCCTAGGCAGTCTCACACTCAAGTACTAACCAGGCCCAACTCTGTTTAGCTTCTCAGATCAGACAGGATCAGGCATTGTCAGAGTGGTTTGGACGTAAACAACAGTCTGGAAATGTGTGCCTTGCCTTGCCTTGCCTTGCCTTGCGCCCAGAAGGAAAATTCTTGCCTTGCGAGCAGAAGGAAAATTCAAACAGATTTCTGCAAGAAGACAAAATAAAATGCTTACAGTACCTGGTATTCCTAGGCAGTCTCCCACTCAAGTACTAACCAGGCCCAACTCTGTTTAGCTTCTGAAATCAGACGGGATCAGGCATTGTCAGAGTGGTTTGGCCGTGAGCAACAGTTTGCTGGAAATGTGCCGTTTTTCTTGCCTTGCCTTGCCTTGCACCCAGAAGGAAAATTATTGCCTTGCGAGCAGAAGGAAAATTCAAACAGATTTCTGCAAGAAGACAAAATAAAATGCTTACAGTACCTGGTATTCCTAGGCAGTCTCCCACTCAAGTACTAACCAGGCCCAACTCTGTTTAGCTTCTGAGATCAGACGGGATCAGGCGTTGTCAGAGTGGTTTGGCCGTAAGCAACAGCTTGCTGGAAATGTGCCGTTTTTCTTGCCTTGCGATCAGAAGGAAAATTCTTGCCTTGCGACCAGAAGGAAAATTCAAACAGATTTCTGCAAGAAGACAAAATAAAATGCTTACAGTACCTGGTATTCCTAGGCAGTCTCACACTCAAGTACTAACCAGGCCCAACTCTGTTTAGCTTCTCAGATCAGACAGGATCAGGCATTGTCAGAGTGGTTTGGACGTAAACAACAGTCTGGAAATGTGTGCCTTGCCTTGCCTTGCCTTGCCTTGCCTTGCGCCCAGAAGGAAAATTCTTGCCTTGCGAGCAGAAGGAAAATTCAAACAGATTTCTGCAAGAAGACAAAATAAAATGCTTACAGTACCTGGTATTCCTAGGCAGTCTCCCACTCAAGTACTAACCAGGCCCAACTCTGTTTAGCTTCTGAAATCAGACGGGATCAGGCATTGTCAGAGTGGTTTGGCCGTGAGCAACAGTTTGCTGGAAATGTGCCGTTTTTCTTGCCTTGCCTTGCCTTGCGCCCAGAAGGAAAATTATTGCCTTGCTAGCAGAAGGAAAATTCAAACAGATTTCTGCAAGAAGACAAAATAAAATGCTTACAGTACCTGGTATTCCTAGGCAGTCTCCCACTCAAGTACTAACCAGGCCCAACTCTGTTTAGCTTCTGAGATCAGACGGGATCAGGCGTTGTCAGAGTGGTTTGGCCGTAAGCAATAGCTTGTTGGAAATGTGCCGTTTTTCTTGCCTTGCGATCAGAAGGAAAATTCTTGCCTTGCGACCAGAAGGAAAATTCAAACAGATTTCTGCAAGAAGACAAAATAAAATGCTTACAGTACCTGGTATTCCTAGGCAGTCTCACACTCAAGTACTAACCAGGCCCAACTCTGTTTAGCTTCTCAGATCAGACAGGATCAGGCATTGTCAGAGTGGTTTGGACGTAAACAACAGTCTGGAAATGTGTGCCTTGCCTTGCCTTGCCTTGCCTTGCCTTGCTCCCAGAAGGAAAATTCTTGCCTTGCGAGCAGAAGGAAAATTCAAACAGATTTCTGCAAGAAGACAAAATAAAATGCTTACAGTACCTGGTATTCCTAGGCAGTCTCCCACTCAAGTACTAACCAGGCCCAACTCTGTTTAGCTTCTGAGATCAGACGGGATCAGGCGTTCTCAGAGTGGTTTGGCCGTAAGCAACAGCTTGTTGGAAATGTGCCGTTTTTCTTGCCTTGCGATCAGAAGGAAAATTCTTGCCTTGCGACCAGAAGGAAAATTCAAACAGATTTCTGCAAGAAGACAAAATAAAATGCTTACAGTACCTGGTATTCCTAGGCAGTCTCACACTCAAGTACTAACCAGGCCCAACTCTGTTTAGCTTCTCAGATCAGACAGGATCAGGCATTGTCAGAGTGGTTTGGACGTAAACAACAGTCTGGAAATGTGTGCCTTGCCTTGCCTTGCCTTGCGCCCAGAAGGAAAATTCTTGCCTTGCGAGCAGAAGGAAAATTCAAACAGATTTCTGCAAGAAGACAAAATAAAATGCTTACAGTACCTGGTATTCCTAGGCAGTCTCCCACTCAAGTACTAACCAGGCCCAACTCTGTTTAGCTTCTGAGATCAGACGGGATCAGGCGTTGTCAGAGTGGTTTGGCCGTAAGCAACAGCTTGTTGGAAATGTGCCGTTTTTCTTGCCTTGCGATCAGAAGGAAAATTCTTGCCTTGCGACCAGAAGGAAAATTCAAACAGATTTCTGCAAGAAGACAAAATAAAATGCTTACAGTACCTGGTATTCCTAGGCAGTCTCACACTCAAGTACTAACCAGGCCCAACTCTGTTTAGCTTCTCAGATCAGACAGGATCAGGCATTGTCAGAGTGGTTTGGACGTAAACAACAGTCTGGAAATGTGTGCCTTGCCTTGCCTTGCCTTGCCTTGCGCCCAGAAGGAAAATTCTTGCCTTGCGAGCAGAAGGAAAATTCAAACAGATTTCTGCAAGAAGACAAAATAAAATGCTTAGAGTACCTGGTATTCCTAGGCAGTCTCCCACTCAAGTACTAACCAGGCCCAACTCTGTTTAGCTTCTGAAATCAGACGGGATCAGGCATTGTCAGAGTGGTTTGGCCGTGAGCAACAGTTTGCTGGAAATGTGCCGTTTTTCTTGCCTTGCCTTGCCTTGCACCCAGAAGGAAAATTATTGCCTTGCGAGCAGAAGGAAAATTCAAACAGATTTCTGCAAGAAGACAAAATAAAATGCTTACAGTACCTGGTATTCCTAGGCAGTCTCCCACTCAAGTACTAACCAGGCCCAACTCTGTTTAGCTTCTGAGATCAGACGGGATCAGGCGTTGTCAGAGTGGTTTGGCCGTAAGCAACAGCTTGTTGGAAATGTGCCGTTTTTCTTGCCTTGCGATCAGAAGGAAAATTCTTGCCTTGCGACCAGAAGGAAAATTCAAACAGATTTCTGCAAGAAGACAAAATAAAATGCTTACAGTACCTGGTATTCCTAGGCAGTCTCACACTCAAGTACTAACCAGGCCCAACTCTGTTTAGCTTCTCAGATCAGACAGGATCAGGCATTGTCAGAGTGGTTTGGACGTAAACAACAGTCTGGAAATGTGTGCCTTGCCTTGCCTTGCCTTGCCTTGCCTTGCGCCCAGAAGGAAAATTCTTGCCTTGCGAGCAGAAGGAAAATTCAAACAGATTTCTGCAAGAAGACAAAATAAAATGCTTACAGTACCTGGTATTCCTAGGCAGTCTCACACTCAAGTACTAACCAGGCCCAACTCTGTTTAGCTTCTGAAATCAGACGGGATCAGGCATTGTCAGAGTGGTTTGGCCGTGAGCAACAGTTTGCTGGAAATGTGCCGTTTTTCTTGCCTTGCCTTGCCTTGCGCCCAGAAGGAAAATTATTGCCTTGCTAGCAGAAGGAAAATTCAAACAGATTTCTGCAAGAAGACAAAATAAAATGCTTACAGTACCTGGTATTCCTAGGCAGTCTCCCACTCAAGTACTAACCAGGCCCAACTCTGTTTAGCTTCTGAGATCAGACGGGATCAGGCGTTGTCAGAGTGGTTTGGCCGTAAGCAATAGCTTGTTGGAAATGTGCCGTTTTTCTTGCCTTGCGATCAGAAGGAAAATTCTTGCCTTGCGACCAGAAGGAAAATTCAAACAGATTTCTGCAAGAAGACAAAATAAAATGCTTACAGTACCTGGTATTCCTAGGCAGTCTCACACTCAAGTACTAACCAGGCCCAACTCTGTTTAGCTTCTCAGATCAGACAGGATCAGGCATTGTCAGAGTGGTTTGGACGTAAACAACAGTCTGGAAATGTGTGCCTTGCCTTGCCTTGCCTTGCCTTGCGCCCAGAAGGAAAATTCTTGCCTTGCGAGCAGAAGGAAAATTCAAACAGATTTCTGCAAGAAGACAAAATAAAATGCTTACAGTACCTGGTATTCCTAGGCAGTCTCCCACTCAAGTACTAACCAGGCCCAACTCTGTTTAGCTTCTGAGATCAGACGGGATCAGGCGTTCTCAGAGTGGTTTGGCCGTAAGCAACAGCTTGTTGGAAATGTGCCGTTTTTCTTGCCTTGCGATCAGAAGGAAAATTCTTGCCTTGCGACCAGAAGGAAAATTCAAACAGATTTCTGCAAGAAGACAAAATAAAATGCTTACAGTACCTGGTATTCCTAGGCAGTCTCACACTCAAGTACTAACCAGGCCCAACTCTGTTTAGCTTCTCAGATCAGACAGGATCAGGCATTGTCAGAGTGGTTTGGACGTAAACAACAGTCTGGAAATGTGTGCCTTGCCTTGCCTTGCCTTGCGCCCAGAAGGAAAATTCTTGCCTTGCGAGCAGAAGGAAAATTCAAACAGATTTCTGCAAGAAGACAAAATAAAATGCTTACAGTACCTGGTATTCCTAGGCAGTCTCCCACTCAAGTACTAACCAGGCAAAACTCTGTTTAGCTTCTGAAATCAGACGGGATCAGGCATTGTCAGAGTGGTTTGGCCGTGAGCAACAGTTTGCTGGAAATGTGCCGTTTTTCTTGCCTTGCCTTGCCTTGCGCCCAGAAGGAAAATTATTGCCTTGCGAGCAGAAGGAAAATTCAAACAGATTTCTGCAAGAAGACAAAATAAAATGCTTACAGTACCTGGTATTCCTAGGCAGTCTCCCACTCAAGTACTAACCAGGCCCAACTCTGTTTAGCTTCTGAGATCAGACGGGATCAGGCGTTGTCAGAGTGGTTTGGCCGTAAGCAACAGCTTGTTGGAAATGTGCCGTTTTTCTTGCCTTGCGATCAGAAGGAAAATTCTTGCCTTGCGACCAGAAGGAAAATTCAAACAGATTTCTGCAAGAAGACAAAATAAAATGCTTACAGTACCTGGTATTCCTAGGCAGTCTCACACTCAAGTACTAACCAGGCCCAACTCTGTTTAGCTTCTCAGATCAGACAGGATCAGGCATTGTCAGAGTGGTTTGGACGTAAACAACAGTCTGGAAATGTGTGCCTTGCCTTGCCTTGCCTTGCCTTGCGCCCAGAAGGAAAATTCTTGCCTTGCGAGCAGAAGGAAAATTCAAACAGATTTCTGCAAGAAGACAAAATAAAATGCTTACAGTACCTGGTATTCCTAGGCAGTCTCCCACTCAAGTACTAACCAGGCCCAACTCTGTTTAGCTTCTGAAATCAGACGGGATCAGGCATTGTCAGAGTGGTTTGGCCGTGAGCAACAGTTTGCTGGAAATGTGCCGTTTTTCTTGCCTTGCCTTGCCTTGCCTTGCACCCAGAAGGAAAATTATTGCCTTGCGAGCAGAAGGAAAATTCAAACAGATTTCTGCAAGAAGACAAAATAAAATGCTTACAGTACCTGGTATTCCTAGGCAGTCTCCCACTCAAGTACTAACCAGGCCCAACTCTGTTTAGCTTCTGAGATCAGACGGGATCAGGCGTTGTCAGAGTGGTTTGGCCGTAAGCAACAGCTTGTTGGAAATGTGCCGTTTTTCTTGCCTTGCGATCAGAAGGAAAATTCTTGCCTTGCGACCAGAAGGAAAATTCAAACAGATTTCTGCAAGAAGACAAAATAAAATGCTTACAGTACCTGGTATTCCTAGGCAGTCTCACACTCAAGTACTAACCAGGCCCAACTCTGTTTAGCTTCTCAGATCAGACAGGATCAGGCATTGTCAGAGTGGTTTGGACGTAAACAACAGTCTGGAAATGTGTGCCTTGCCTTGCCTTGCCTTGCCTTGCCTTGCGCCCAGAAGGAAAATTCTTGCCTTGCGAGCAGAAGGAAAATTCAAACAGATTTCTGCAAGAAGACAAAATAAAATGCTTACAGTACCTGGTATTCCTAGGCAGTCTCCCACTCAAGTACTAACCAGGCCCAACTCTGTTTAGCTTCTGAAATCAGACGGGATCAGGCATTGTCAGAGTGGTTTGGCCGTGAGCAGCAGTTTGCTGGAAATGTGCCGTTTTTCTTGCCTTGCCTTGCCTTGCGCCCAGAAGGAAAATTATTGCCTTGCGAGCAGAAGGAAAATTCAAACAGATTTCTGCAAGAAGACAAAATAAAATGCTTACAGTACCTGGTATTCCTAGGCAGTCTCCCACTCAAGTACTAACCAGGCCCAACTCTGTTTAGCTTCTGAGATCAGACGGGATCAGGCGTTGTCAGAGTGGTTTGGCCGTAAGCAACAGCTTGTTGGAAATGTGCCGTTTTTCTTGCCTTGCGATCAGAAGGAAAATTCTTGCCTTGCGACCAGAAGGAAAATTCAAACAGATTTCTGCAAGAAGACAAAATAAAATGCTTACAGTACCTGGTATTCCTAGGCAGTCTCACACTCAAGTACTAACCAGGCCCAACTCTGTTTAGCTTCTCAGATCAGACAGGATCAGGCATTGTCAGAGTGGTTTGGACGTAAACAACAGTCTGGAAATGTGTGCCTTGCCTTGCCTTGCCTTGCCTTGCGCCCAGAAGGAAAATTCTTGCCTTGCGAGCAGAAGGAAAATTCAAACAGATTTCTGCAAGAAGACAAAATAAAATGCTTACAGTACCTGGTATTCCTAGGCAGTCTCCCACTCAAGTACTAACCAGGCCCAACTCTGTTTAGCTTCTGAGATCAGACGGGATCAGGCGTTCTCAGAGTGGTTTGGCCGTAAGCAACAGCTTGTTGGAAATGTGCCGTTTTTCTTGCCTTGCGATCAGAAGGAAAATTCTTGCCTTGCGACCAGAAGGAAAATTCAAACAGATTTCTGCAAGAAGACAAAATAAAATGCTTACAGTACCTGGTATTCCTAGGCAGTCTCACACTCAAGTACTAACCAGGCCCAACTCTGTTTAGCTTCTCAGATCAGACAGGATCAGGCATTGTCAGAGTGGTTTGGACGTAAACAACAGTCTGGAAATGTGTGCCTTGCCTTGCCTTGCCTTGCGCCCAGAAGGAAAATTCTTGCCTTGCGAGCAGAAGGAAAATTCAAACAGATTTCTGCAAGAAGACAAAATAAAATGCTTACAGTACCTGGTATTCCTAGGCAGTCTCCCACTCAAGTACTAACCAGGCAAAACTCTGTTTAGCTTCTGAAATCAGACGGGATCAGGCATTGTCAGAGTGGTTTGGCCGTGAGCAACAGTTTGCTGGAAATGTGCCGTTTTTCTTGCCTTGCCTTGCCTTGCGCCCAGAAGGAAAATTATTGCCTTGCGAGCAGAAGGAAAATTCAAACAGATTTCTGCAAGAAGACAAAATAAAATGCTTACAGTACCTGGTATTCCTAGGCAGTCTCCCACTCAAGTACTAACCAGGCCCAACTCTGTTTAGCTTCTGAGATCAGACGGGATCAGGCGTTGTCAGAGTGGTTTGGCCGTAAGCAACAGCTTGTTGGAAATGTGCCGTTTTTCTTGCCTTGCGATCAGAAGGAAAATTCTTGCCTTGCGACCAGAAGGAAAATTCAAACAGATTTCTGCAAGAAGACAAAATAAAATGCTTACAGTACCTGGTATTCCTAGGCAGTCTCACACTCAAGTACTAACCAGGCCCAACTCTGTTTAGCTTCTCAGATCAGACAGGATCAGGCATTGTCAGAGTGGTTTGGACGTAAACAACAGTCTGGAAATGTGTGCCTTGCCTTGCCTTGCCTTGCCTTGCGCCCAGAAGGAAAATTCTTGCCTTGCGAGCAGAAGGAAAATTCAAACAGATTTCTGCAAGAAGACAAAATAAAATGCTTACAGTACCTGGTATTCCTAGGCAGTCTCCCACTCAAGTACTAACCAGGCCCAACTCTGTTTAGCTTCTGAAATCAGACGGGATCAGGCATTGTCAGAGTGGTTTGGCCGTGAGCAACAGTTTGCTGGAAATGTGCCGTTTTTCTTGCCTTGCCTTGCCTTGCACCCAGAAGGAAAATTATTGCCTTGCGAGCAGAAGGAAAATTCAAACAGATTTCTGCAAGAAGACAAAATAAAATGCTTACAGTACCTGGTATTCCTAGGCAGTCTCCCACTCAAGTACTAACCAGGCCCAACTCTGTTTAGCTTCTGAGATCAGACGGGATCAGGCGTTGTCAGAGTGGTTTGGCCGTAAGCAACAGCTTGTTGGAAATGTGCCGTTTTTCTTGCCTTGCGATCAGAAGGAAAATTCTTGCCTTGCGACCAGAAGGAAAATTCAAACAGATTTCTGCAAGAAGACAAAATAAAATGCTTACAGTACCTGGTATTCCTAGGCAGTCTCACACTCAAGTACTAACCAGGCCCAACTCTGTTTAGCTTCTCAGATCAGACAGGATCAGGCATTGTCAGAGTGGTTTGGACGTAAACAACAGTCTGGAAATGTGTGCCTTGCCTTGCCTTGCCTTGCCTTGCCTTGCGCCCAGAAGGAAAATTCTTGCCTTGCGAGCAGAAGGAAAATTCAAACAGATTTCTGCAAGAAGACAAAATAAAATGCTTACAGTACCTGGTATTCCTAGGCAGTCTCCCACTCAAGTACTAACCAGGCCCAACTCTGTTTAGCTTCTGAAATCAGACGGGATCAGGCATTGTCAGAGTGGTTTGGCCGTGAGCAACAGTTTGCTGGAAATGTGCCGTTTTTCTTGCCTTGCCTTGCCTTGCGCCCAGAAGGAAAATTATTGCCTTGCTAGCAGAAGGAAAATTCAAACAGATTTCTGCAAGAAGACAAAATAAAATGCTTACAGTACCTGGTATTCCTAGGCAGTCTCCCACTCAAGTACTAACCAGGCCCAACTCTGTTTAGCTTCTGAGATCAGACGGGATCAGGCGTTGTCAGAGTGGTTTGGCCGTAAGCAATAGCTTGTTGGAAATGTGCCGTTTTTCTTGCCTTGCGATCAGAAGGAAAATTCTTGCCTTGCGACCAGAAGGAAAATTCAAACAGATTTCTGCAAGAAGACAAAATAAAATGCTTACAGTACCTGGTATTCCTAGGCAGTCTCACACTCAAGTACTAACCAGGCCCAACTCTGTTTAGCTTCTCAGATCAGACAGGATCAGGCATTGTCAGAGTGGTTTGGACGTAAACAACAGTCTGGAAATGTGTGCCTTGCCTTGCCTTGCCTTGCCTTGCCTTGCCTTGCCTTGCCTTGCCTTGCCTTGCCTTGCGCCCAGAAGGAAAATTCTTGCCTTGCGACCAGAAGGAAAATTCAAACAGATTTCTGCAAGAAGACAAAATAAAATGCTTACAGTACCTGGTATTCCTAGGCAGTCTCACACTCAAGTACTAACCAGGCCCAACTCTGTTTAGCTTCTCAGATCAGACAGGATCAGGCATTGTCAGAGTGGTTTGGACGTAAACAACAGTCTGGAAATGTGTGCCTTGCCTTGCCTTGCCTTGCGCCCAGAAGGAAAATTCTTGCCTTGCGAGCAGAAGGAAAATTCAAACAGATTTCTGCAAGAAGACAAAATAAAATGCTTACAGTACCTGGTATTCCTAGGCAGTCTCCCACTCAAGTACTAACCAGGCCCAACTCTGTTTAGCTTCTGAGATCAGACAGGATCAGGCGTTGTCAGAGTGGTTTGGCCGTAAGCAACAGCTTGTTGGAAATGTGCCGTTTTTCTTGCCTTGCGATCAGAAGGAAAATTCTTGCCTTGCGACCAGAAGGAAAATTCAAACAGATTTCTGCAAGAAGACAAAATAAAATGCTTACAGTACCTGGTATTCCTAGGCAGTCTCACACTCAAGTACTAACCAGGCCCAACTCTGTTTAGCTTCTCAGATCAGACAGGATCAGGCATTGTCAGAGTGGTTTGGACGTAAACAACAGTCTGGAAATGTGTGCCTTGCCTTGCCTTGCCTTGCCTTGCCTTGCGCCCAGAAGGAAAATTCTTGCCTTGCGAGCAGAAGGAAAATTCAAACAGATTTCTGCAAGAAGACAAAATAAAATGCTTACAGTACCTGGTATTCCTAGGCAGTCTCCCACTCAAGTACTAACCAGGCCCAACTCTGTTTAGCTTCTGAAATCAGACGGTATCAGGCATTGTCAGAGTGGTTTGGCCGTGAGCAACAGTTTGCTGGAAATGTGCCGTTTTTCTTGCCTTGCCTTGCCTTGCGCCCAGAAGGAAAATTATTGCCTTGCTAGCAGAAGGAAAATTCAAACAGATTTCTGCAAGAAGACAAAATAAAATGCTTACAGTACCTGGTATTCCTAGGCAGTCTCCCACTCAAGTACTAACCAGGCCCAACTCTGTTTAGCTTCTGAGATCAGACGGGATCAGGCGTTGTCAGAGTGGTTTGGCCGTAAGCAACAGCTTGTTGGAAATGTGCCGTTTTTCTTGCCTTGCGATCAGAAGGAAAATTCTTGCCTTGCGACCAGAAGGAAAATTCAAACAGATTTCTGCAAGAAGACAAAATAAAATGCTTACAGTACCTGGTATTCCTAGGCAGTCTCACACTCAAGTACTAACCAGGCCCAACTCTGTTTAGCTTCTCAGATCAGACAGGATCAGGCATTGTCAGAGTGGTTTGGACGTAAACAACAGTCTGGAAATGTGTGCCTTGCCTTGCCTTGCCTTGCCTTGCCTTGCCTTGCGCCCAGAAGGAAAATTCTTGCCTTGCGAGCAGAAGGAAAATTCAAACAGATTTCTGCAAGAAGACAAAATAAAATGCTTACAGTACCTGGTATTCCTAGGCAGTCTCACACTCAAGTACTAACCAGGCCCAACTCTGTTTAGCTTCTCAGATCAGACAGGATCAGGCATTGTCAGAGTGGTTTGGACGTAAACAACAGTCTGGAAATGTGTGCCTTGCCTTGCCTTGCCTTGCCTTGCGCCCAGAAGGAAAATTCTTGCCTTGCGAGCAGAAGGAAAATTCAAACAGATTTCTGCAAGAAGACAAAATAAAATGCTTACAGTACCTGGTATTCCTAGGCAGTCTCCCACTCAAGTACTAACCAGGCCCAACTCTGTTTAGCTTCTGAAATCAGACGGGATCAGGCATTGTCAGAGTGGTTTGGCCGTGAGCAACAGTTTGCTGGAAATGTGCCGTTTTTCTTGCCTTGCCTTGCCTTGCGCCCAGAAGGAAAATTATTGCCTTGCGAGCAGAAGGAAAATTCAAACAGATTTCTGCAAGAAGACAAAATAAAATGCTTACAGTACCTGGTATTCCTAGGCAGTCTCCCACTCAAGTACTAACCAGGCCCAACTCTGTTTAGCTTCTGAGATCAGACGGGATCAGGCGTTGTCAGAGTGGTTTGGCCGTAAGCAACAGCTTGTTGGAAATGTGCCGTTTTTCTTGCCTTGCGATCAGAAGGAAAATTCTTGCCTTGCGACCAGAAGGAAAATTCAAACAGATTTCTGCAAGAAGACAAAATAAAATGCTTACAGTACCTGGTATTCCTAGGCAGTCTCACACTCAAGTACTAACCAGGCCCAACTCTGTTTAGCTTCTCAGATCAGACAGGATCAGGCATTGTCAGAGTGGTTTGGACGTAAACAGCAGTCTGGAAATGTGTGCCTTGCCTTGCCTTGCCTTGCCTTGCGCCCAGAAGGAAAATTCTTGCCTTGCGAGCAGAAGGAAAATTCAAACAGATTTCTGCAAGAAGACAAAATAAAATGCTTACAGTACCTGGTATTCCTAGGCAGTCTCCCACTCAAGTACTAACCAGGCCCAACTCTGTTTAGCTTCTGAAATCAGACGGGATCAGGCATTGTCAGAGTGGTTTGGCCGTGAGCAACAGTTTGCTGGAAATGTGCCGTTTTTCTTGCCTTGCCTTGCCTTGCGCCCAGAAGGAAAATTATTGCCTTGCGAGCAGAAGGAAAATTCAAACAGATTTCTGCAAGAAGACAAAATAAAATGCTTACAGTACCTGGTATTCCTAGGCAGTCTCCCACTCAAGTACTAACCAGGCCCAACTCTGTTTAGCTTCTGAGATCAGACGGGATCAGGCGTTGTCAGAGTGGTTTGGCCGTAAGCAACAGCTTGTTGGAAATGTGCCGTTTTTCTTGCCTTGCGATCAGAAGGAAAATTCTTGCCTTGCGACCAGAAGGAAAATTCAAACAGATTTCTGCAAGAAGACAAAATAAAATGCTTACAGTACCTGGTATTCCTAGGCAGTCTCACACTCAAGTACTAACCAGGCCCAACTCTGTTTAGCTTCTCAGATCAGACAGGATCAGGCATTGTCAGAGTGGTTTGGACGTAAACAACAGTCTGGAAATGTGTGCCTTGCCTTGCCTTGCCTTGCCTTGCCTTGCGCCCAGAAGGAAAATTCTTGCCTTGCGAGCAGAAGGAAAATTCAAACAGATTTCTGCAAGAAGACAAAATAAAATGCTTACAGTACCTGGTATTCCTAGGCAGTCTCCCACTCAAGTACTAACCAGGCCCAACTCTGTTTAGCTTCTGAGATCAGACGGGATCAGGCGTTGTCAGAGTGGTTTGGCCGTAAGCAACAGCTTGTTGGAAATGTGCCGTTTTTCTTGCCTTGCGATCAGAAGGAAAATTCTTGCCTTGCGACCAGAAGGAAAATTCAAACAGATTTCTGCAAGAAGACAAAATAAAATGCTTACAGTACCTGGTATTCCTAGGCAGTCTCCCACTCAAGTACTAACCAGGCCCAACTCTGTTTAGCTTCTGAGATCAGACGGGATCAGGCGTTGTCAGAGTGGTTTGGCCGTAAGCAGCAGCTTGTTGGAAATGTGCCGTTTTTCTTGCCTTGCGATCAGAAGGAAAATTCTTGCCTTGCGACCAGAAGGAAAATTCAAACAGATTTCTGCAAGAAGACAAAATAAAATGCTTACAGTACCTGGTATTCCTAGGCAGTCTCACACTCAAGTACTAACCAGGCCCAACTCTGTTTAGCTTCTCAGATCAGACAGGATCAGGCATTGTCAGAGTGGTTTGGACGTAAACAACAGTCTGGAAATGTGTGCCTTGCCTTGCCTTGCCTTGCCTTGCCTTGCGCCCAGAAGGAAAATTCTTGCCTTGCGAGCAGAAGGAAAATTCAAACAGATTTCTGCAAGAAGACAAAATAAAATGCTTACAGTACCTGGTATTCCTAGGCAGTCTCCCACTCAAGTACTAACCAGGCCCAACTCTGTTTAGCTTCTGAGATCAGACGGGATCAGGCGTTGTCAGAGTGGTTTGGCCGTAAGCAACAGCTTGTTGGAAATGTGCCGTTTTTCTTGCCTTGCGATCAGAAGGAAAATTCTTGCCTTGCGACCAGAAGGAAAATTCAAACAGATTTCTGCAAGAAGACAAAATAAAATGCTTACAGTACCTGGTATTCCTAGGCAGTCTCCCACTCAAGTACTAACCAGGCCCAACTCTGTTTAGCTTCTGAGATCAGACGGGATCAGGCGTTGTCAGAGTGGTTTGGCCGTAAGCAACAGCTTGTTGGAAATGTGCCGTTTTTCTTGCCTTGCGATCAGAAGGAAAATTCTTGCCTTGCGACCAGAAGGAAAATTCAAACAGATTTCTGCAAGAAGACAAAATAAAATGCTTACAGTACCTGGTATTCCTAGGCAGTCTCACACTCAAGTACTAACCAGGCCCAACTCTGTTTAGCTTCTCAGATCAGACAGGATCAGGCATTGTCAGAGTGGTTTGGACGTAAACAACAGTCTGGAAATGTGTGCCTTGCCTTGCCTTGCCTTGCCTTGCCTTGCCTTGCCTTGCCTTGCACCCAGAAGGAAAATTCTTGCCTTGCGAGCAGAAGGAAAATTCAAACAGATTTCTGCAAGAAGACAAAATAAAATGCTTACAGTACCTGGTATTCCTAGGCAGTCTCCCACTCAAGTACTAACCAGGCCCAACTCTGTTTAGCTTCTGAGATCAGACGGGATCAGGCGTTGTCAGAGTGGTTTGGCCGTAAGCAACAGCTTGTTGGAAATGTGCCGTTTTTCTTGCCTTGCGATCAGAAGGAAAATTCTTGCCTTGCGACCAGAAGGAAAATTCAAACAGATTTCTGCAAGAAGACAAAATAAAATGCTTACAGTACCTGGTATTCCTAGGCAGTCTCCCACTCAAGTACTAACCAGGCCCAACTCTGTTTAGCTTCTGAGATCAGATGGGATCAGGCGTTGTCAGAGTGGTTTGGACGTAAACAACAGTCTGGAAATGTGTGCCTTGCCTTGCCTTGCCTTGCCTTGCCTTGCGCCCAGAAGGAAAATTCTTGCCTTGCGAGCAGAAGGAAAATTCAAACAGATTTCTGCAAGAAGACAAAATAAAATGCTTACAGTACCTGGTATTCCTAGGCAGTCTCCCACTCAAGTACTAACCAGGCCCAACTCTGTTTAGCTTCTGAGATCAGACGGGATCAGGCGTTGTCAGAGTGGTTTGGCCGTAAGCAACAGCTTGTTGGAAATGTGCCGTTTTTCTTGCCTTGCGATCAGAAGGAAAATTCTTGCCTTGCGACCAGAAGGAAAATTCAAACAGATTTCTGCAAGAAGACAAAATAAAATGCTTACAGTACCTGGTATTCCTAGGCAGTCTCACACTCAAGTACTAACCAGGCCCAACTCTGTTTAGCTTCTCAGATCAGACAGGATCAGGCATTGTCAGAGTGGTTTGGACGTAAACAACAGTCTGGAAATGTGTGCCTTGCCTTGCCTTGCCTTGCCTTGCCTTGCCTTGCCTTGCCTTGCCTTGCCTTGCCTTGCCTTGCGCCCAGAAGGAAAATTCTTGCCTTGCGAGCAGAAGGAAAATTCAAACAGATTTCTGCAAGAAGACAAAATAAAATGCTTACAGTACCTGGTATTCCTAGGCAGTCTCACACTCAAGTACTAACCAGGCCCAACTCTGTTTAGCTTCTCAGATCAGACAGGATCAGGCATTGTCAGAGTGGTTTGGACGTAAACAACAGTCTGGAAATGTGTGCCTTGCCTTGCCTTGCCTTGCCTTGCGCCCAGAAGGAAAATTCTTGCCTTGCGAGCAGAAGGAAAATTCAAACAGATTTCTGCAAGAAGACAAAATAAAATGCTTACAGTACCTGGTATTCCTAGGCAGTCTCCCACTCAAGTACTAACCAGGCCCAACTCTGTTTAGCTTCTGAAATCAGACGGGATCAGGCATTGTCAGAGTGGTTTGGCCGTGAGCAACAGTTTGCTGGAAATGTGCCGTTTTTCTTGCCTTGCCTTGCCTTGCACCCAGAAGGAAAATTATTGCCTTGCGAGCAGAAGGAAAATTCAAACAGATTTCTGCAAGAAGACAAAATAAAATGCTTACAGTACCTGGTATTCCTAGGCAGTCTCCCACTCAAGTACTAACCAGGCCCAACTCTGTTTAGCTTCTGAGATCAGACGGGATCAGGCGTTGTCAGAGTGGTTTGGCCGTAAGCAACAGCTTGTTGGAAATGTGCCGTTTTTCTTGCCTTGCGATCAGAAGGAAAATTCTTGCCTTGCGACCAGAAGGAAAATTCAAACAGATTTCTGCAAGAAGACAAAATAAAATGCTTACAGTACCTGGTATTCCTAGGCAGTCTCACACTCAAGTACTAACCAGGCCCAACTCTGTTTAGCTTCTCAGATCAGACAGGATCAGGCATTGTCAGAGTGGTTTGGACGTAAACAGCAGTCTGGAAATGTGTGCCTTGCCTTGCCTTGCCTTGCCTTGCGCCCAGAAGGAAAATTCTTGCCTTGCGAGCAGAAGGAAAATTCAAACAGATTTCTGCAAGAAGACAAAATAAAATGCTTACAGTACCTGGTATTCCTAGGCAGTCTCCCACTCAAGTACTAACCAGGCCCAACTCTGTTTAGCTTCTGAAATCAGACGGGATCAGGCATTGTCAGAGTGGTTTGGCCGTGAGCAACAGTTTGCTGGAAATGTGCCGTTTTTCTTGCCTTGCCTTGCCTTGCGCCCAGAAGGAAAATTATTGCCTTGCGAGCAGAAGGAAAATTCAAACAGATTTCTGCAAGAAGACAAAATAAAATGCTTACAGTACCTGGTATTCCTAGGCAGTCTCCCACTCAAGTACTAACCAGGCCCAACTCTGTTTAGCTTCTGAGATCAGACGGGATCAGGCGTTGTCAGAGTGGTTTGGCCGTAAGCAACAGCTTGTTGGAAATGTGCCGTTTTTCTTGCCTTGCGATCAGAAGGAAAATTCTTGCCTTGCGACCAGAAGGAAAATTCAAACAGATTTCTGCAAGAAGACAAAATAAAATGCTTACAGTACCTGGTATTCCTAGGCAGTCTCACACTCAAGTACTAACCAGGCCCAACTCTGTTTAGCTTCTCAGATCAGACAGGATCAGGCATTGTCAGAGTGGTTTGGACGTAAACAACAGTCTGGAAATGTGTGCCTTGCCTTGCCTTGCCTTGCCTTGCCTTGCGCCCAGAAGGAAAATTCTTGCCTTGCGAGCAGAAGGAAAATTCAAACAGATTTCTGCAAGAAGACAAAATAAAATGCTTACAGTACCTGGTATTCCTAGGCAGTCTCCCACTCAAGTACTAACCAGGCCCAACTCTGTTTAGCTTCTGAAATCAGACGGGATCAGGCATTGTCAGAGTGGTTTGGCCGTGAGCAACAGTTTGCTGGAAATGTGCCGTTTTTCTTGCCTTGCCTTGCCTTGCGCCCAGAAGGAAAATTATTGCCTTGCGAGCAGAAGGAAAATTCAAACAGATTTCTGCAAGAAGACAAAATAAAATGCTTACAGCACCTGGTATTCCTAGGCAGTCTCCCACTCAAGTACTAACCAGGCCCAACTCTGTTTAGCTTCTGAGATCAGACGGGATCAGGCGTTGTCAGAGTGGTTTGGCCGTAAGCAACAGCTTGTTGGAAATGTGCCGTTTTTCTTGCCTTGCGATCAGAAGGAAAATTCTTGCCTTGCGACCAGAAGGAAAATTCAAACAGATTTCTGCAAGAAGACAAAATAAAATGCTTACAGTACCTGGTATTCCTAGGCAGTCTCACACTCAAGTACTAACCAGGCCCAACTCTGTTTAGCTTCTCAGATCAGACAGGATCAGGCATTGTCAGAGTGGTTTGGACGTAAACAGCAGTCTGGAAATGTGTGCCTTGCCTTGCCTTGCCTTGCCTTGCGCCCAGAAGGAAAATTCTTGCCTTGCGAGCAGAAGGAAAATTCAAACAGATTTCTGCAAGAAGACAAAATAAAATGCTTACAGTACCTGGTATTCCTAGGCAGTCTCCCACTCAAGTACTAACCAGGCCCAACTCTGTTTAGCTTCTGAAATCAGACGGGATCAGGCATTGTCAGAGTGGTTTGGCCGTGAGCAACAGTTTGCTGGAAATGTGCCGTTTTTCTTGCCTTGCCTTGCCTTGCGCCCAGAAGGAAAATTATTGCCTTGCGAGCAGAAGGAAAATTCAAACAGATTTCTGCAAGAAGACAAAATAAAATGCTTACAGTACCTGGTATTCCTAGGCAGTCTCCCACTCAAGTACTAACCAGGCCCAACTCTGTTTAGCTTCTGAGATCAGACGGGATCAGGCGTTGTCAGAGTGGTTTGGCCGTAAGCAACAGCTTGTTGGAAATGTGCCGTTTTTCTTGCCTTGCGATCAGAAGGAAAATTCTTGCCTTGCGACCAGAAGGAAAATTCAAACAGATTTCTGCAAGAAGACAAAATAAAATGCTTACAGTACCTGGTATTCCTAGGCAGTCTCACACTCAAGTACTAACCAGGCCCAACTCTGTTTAGCTTCTCAGATCAGACAGGATCAGGCATTGTCAGAGTGGTTTGGACGTAAACAACAGTCTGGAAATGTGTGCCTTGCCTTGCCTTGCCTTGCCTTGCCTTGCCTTGCGCCCAGAAGGAAAATTCTTGCCTTGCGAGCAGAAGGAAAATTCAAACAGATTTCTGCAAGAAGACAAAATAAAATGCTTACAGTACCTGGTATTCCTAGGCAGTCTCCCACTCAAGTACTAACCAGGCCCAACTCTGTTTAGCTTCTGAGATCAGACGGGATCAGGCGTTGTCAGAGTGGTTTGGCCGTAAGCAACAGCTTGTTGGAAATGTGCCGTTTTTCTTGCCTTGCGATCAGAAGGAAAATTCTTGCCTTGCGACCAGAAGGAAAATTCAAACAGATTTCTGCAAGAAGACAAAATAAAATGCTTACAGTACCTGGTATTCCTAGGCAGTCTCCCACTCAAGTACTAACCAGGCCCAACTCTGTTTAGCTTCTGAGATCAGACGGGATCAGGCGTTGTCAGAGTGGTTTGGCCGTAAGCAACAGCTTGTTGGAAATGTGCCGTTTTTCTTGCCTTGCGATCAGAAGGAAAATTCTTGCCTTGCGACCAGAAGGAAAATTCAAACAGATTTCTGCAAGAAGACAAAATAAAATGCTTACAGTACCTGGTATTCCTAGGCAGTCTCACACTCAAGTACTAACCAGGCCCAACTCTGTTTAGCTTCTCAGATCAGACAGGATCAGGCATTGTCAGAGTGGTTTGGACGTAAACAACAGTCTGGAAATGTGTGCCTTGCCTTGCCTTGCCTTGCCTTGCCTTGCGCCCAGAAGGAAAATTCTTGCCTTGCGAGCAGAAGGAAAATTCAAACAGATTTCTGCAAGAAGACAAAATAAAATGCTTACAGTACCTGGTATTCCTAGGCAGTCTCCCACTCAAGTACTAACCAGGCCCAACTCTGTTTAGCTTCTGAGATCAGACGGGATCAGGCGTTGTCAGAGTGGTTTGGCCGTAAGCAACAGCTTGTTGGAAATGTGCCGTTTTTCTTGCCTTGCGATCAGAAGGAAAATTCTTGCCTTGCGACCAGAAGGAAAATTCAAACAGATTTCTGCAAGAAGACAAAATAAAATGCTTACAGTACCTGGTATTCCTAGGCAGTCTCCCACTCAAGTACTAACCAGGCCCAACTCTGTTTAGCTTTTGAGATCAGACGGGATCAGGCGTTGTCAGAGTGGTTTGGCCGTAAGCAACAGCTTGTTGGAAATGTGCCGTTTTTCTTGCCTTGCGATCAGAAGGAAAATTCTTGCCTTGCGACCAGAAGGAAAATTCAAACAGATTTCTGCAAGAAGACAAAATAAAATGCTTACAGTACCTGGTATTCCTAGGCAGTCTCACACTCAAGTACTAACCAGGCCCAACTCTGTTTAGCTTCTCAGATCAGACAGGATCAGGCATTGTCAGAGTGGTTTGGACGTAAACAACAGTCTGGAAATGTGTGCCTTGCCTTGCCTTGCCTTGCCTTGCCTTGCCTTGCCTTGCCTTGCCTTGCCTTGCCTTGCCTTGCGCCCAGAAGGAAAATTCTTGCCTTGCGAGCAGAAGGAAAATTCAAACAGATTTCTGCAAGAAGACAAAATAAAATGCTTACAGTACCTGGTATTCCTAGGCAGTCTCCCACTCAAGTACTAACCAGGCCCAACTCTGTTTAGCTTCTGAGATCAGACGGGATCAGGCGTTGTCAGAGTGGTTTGGCCGTAAGCAACAGCTTGTTGGAAATGTGCCGTTTTTCTTGCCTTGCGATCAGAAGGAAAATTCTTGCCTTGCGACCAGAAGGAAAATTCAAACAGATTTCTGCAAGAAGACAAAATAAAATGCTTACAGTACCTGGTATTCCTAGGCAGTCTCCCACTCAAGTACTAACCAGGCCCAACTCTGTTTAGCTTCTGAGATCAGATGGGATCAGGCGTTGTCAGAGTGGTTTGGACGTAAACAACAGTCTGGAAATGTGTGCCTTGCCTTGCCTTGCCTTGCCTTGCCTTGCGCCCAGAAGGAAAATTCTTGCCTTGCGAGCAGAAGGAAAATTCAAACAGATTTCTGCAAGAAGACAAAATAAAATGCTTACAGTACCTGGTATTCCTAGGCAGTCTCCCACTCAAGTACTAACCAGGCCCAACTCTGTTTAGCTTCTGAGATCAGACGGGATCAGGCGTTGTCAGAGTGGTTTGGCCGTAAGCAACAGCTTGTTGGAAATGTGCCGTTTTTCTTGCCTTGCGATCAGAAGGAAAATTCTTGCCTTGCGACCAGAAGGAAAATTCAAACAGATTTCTGCAAGAAGACAAAATAAAATGCTTACAGTACCTGGTATTCCTAGGCAGTCTCACACTCAAGTACTAACCAGGCCCAACTCTGTTTAGCTTCTCAGATCAGACAGGATCAGGCATTGTCAGAGTGGTTTGGACGTAAACAACAGTCTGGAAATGTGTGCCTTGCCTTGCCTTGCCTTGCCTTGCCTTGCCTTGCCTTGCCTTGCCTTGCCTTGCCTTGCCTTGCCTTGCCTTGCCTTGCCTTGCGCCCAGAAGGAAAATTCTTGCCTTGCGAGCAGAAGGAAAATTCAAACAGATTTCTGCAAGAAGACAAAATAAAATGCTTACAGTACCTGGTATTCCTAGGCAGTCTCACACTCAAGTACTAACCAGGCCCAACTCTGTTTAGCTTCTCAGATCAGACAGGATCAGGCATTGTCAAAGTGGTTTGGACGTAAACAACAGTCTGGAAATGTGTGCCTTGCCTTGCCTTGCCTTGCCTTGCGCCCAGAAGGAAAATTCTTGCCTTGCGAGCAGAAGGAAAATTCAAACAGATTTCTGCAAGAAGACAAAATAAAATGCTTACAGTACCTGGTATTCCTAGGCAGTCTCCCACTCAAGTACTAACCAGGCCCAACTCTGTTTAGCTTCTGAAATCAGACGGGATCAGGCATTGTCAGAGTGGTTTGGCCGTGAGCAACAGTTTGCTGGAAATGTGCCGTTTTTCTTGCCTTGCCTTGCCTTGCGCCCAGAAGGAAAATTATTGCCTTGCGAGCAGAAGGAAAATTCAAACAGATTTCTGCAAGAAGACAAAATAAAATGCTTACAGTACCTGGTATTCCTAGGCAGTCTCCCACTCAAGTACTAACCAGGCCCAACTCTGTTTAGCTTCTGAGATCAGACGGGATCAGGCGTTGTCAGAGTGGTTTGGCCGTAAGCAACAGCTTGTTGGAAATGTGCCGTTTTTCTTGCCTTGCGATCAGAAGGAAAATTCTTGCCTTGCGACCAGAAGGAAAATTCAAACAGATTTCTGCAAGAAGACAAAATAAAATGCTTACAGTACCTGGTATTCCTAGGCAGTCTCCCACTCAAGTACTAACCAGGCCCAACTCTGTTTAGCTTCTCAGATCAGACAGGATCAGGCATTGTCAGAGTGGTTTGGACGTAAACAGCAGTCTGGAAATGTGTGCCTTGCCTTGCCTTGCCTTGCCTTGCGCCCAGAAGGAAAATTCTTGCCTTGCGAGCAGAAGGAAAATTCAAACAGATTTCTGCAAGAAGACAAAATAAAATGCTTACAGTACCTGGTATTCCTAGGCAGTCTCCCACTCAAGTACTAACCAGGCCCAACTCTGTTTAGCTTCTGAAATCAGACGGGATCAGGCATTGTCAGAGTGGTTTGGCCGTGAGCAACAGTTTGCTGGAAATGTGCCGTTTTTCTTGCCTTGCCTTGCCTTGCGCCCAGAAGGAAAATTATTGCCTTGCGAGCAGAAGGAAAATTCAAACAGATTTCTGCAAGAAGACAAAATAAAATGCTTACAGTACCTGGTATTCCTAGGCAGTCTCCCACTCAAGTACTAACCAGGCCCAACTCTGTTTAGCTTCTGAGATCAGACGGGATCAGGCGTTGTCAGAGTGGTTTGGCCGTAAGCAACAGCTTGTTGGAAATGTGCCGTTTTTCTTGCCTTGCGATCAGAAGGAAAATTCTTGCCTTGCGACCAGAAGGAAAATTCAAACAGATTTCTGCAAGAAGACAAAATAAAATGCTTACAGTACCTGGTATTCCTAGGCAGTCTCACACTCAAGTACTAACCAGGCCCAACTCTGTTTAGCTTCTCAGATCAGACAGGATCAGGCATTGTCAGAGTGGTTTGGACGTAAACAACAGTCTGGAAATGTGTGCCTTGCCTTGCCTTGCCTTGCCTTGCCTTGCGCCCAGAAGGAAAATTCTTGCCTTGCGAGCAGAAGGAAAATTCAAACAGATTTCTGCAAGAAGACAAAATAAAATGCTTACAGTACCTGGTATTCCTAGGCAGTCTCCCACTCAAGTACTAACCAGGCCCAACTCTGTTTAGCTTCTGAGATCAGACGGGATCAGGCGTTGTCAGAGTGGTTTGGCCGTAAGCAACAGCTTGTTGGAAATGTGCCGTTTTTCTTGCCTTGCGATCAGAAGGAAAATTCTTGCCTTGCGACCAGAAGGAAAATTCAAACAGATTTCTGCAAGAAGACAAAATAAAATGCTTACAGTACCTGGTATTCCTAGGCAGTCTCCCACTCAAGTACTAACCAGGCCCAACTCTGTTTAGCTTCTGAGATCAGACGGGATCAGGCGTTGTCAGAGTGGTTTGGCCGTAAGCAACAGCTTGTTGGAAATGTGCCGTTTTTCTTGCCTTGCGATCAGAAGGAAAATTCTTGCCTTGCGACCAGAAGGAAAATTCAAACAGATTTCTGCAAGAAGACAAAATAAAATGCTTACAGTACCTGGTATTCCTAGGCAGTCTCACACTCAAGTACTAACCAGGCCCAACTCTGTTTAGCTTCTCAGATCAGACAGGATCAGGCATTGTCAGAGTGGTTTGGACGTAAACAACAGTCTGGAAATGTGTGCCTTGCCTTGCCTTGCCTTGCCTTGCCTTGCGCCCAGAAGGAAAATTCTTGCCTTGCGAGCAGAAGGAAAATTCAAACAGATTTCTGCAAGAAGACAAAATAAAATGCTTACAGTACCTGGTATTCCTAGGCAGTCTCCCACTCAAGTACTAACCAGGCCCAACTCTGTTTAGCTTCTGAGATCAGACGGGATCAGGCGTTGTCAGAGTGGTTTGGCCGTAAGCAACAGCTTGTTGGAAATGTGCCGTTTTTCTTGCCTTGCGATCAGAAGGAAAATTCTTGCCTTGCGACCAGAAGGAAAATTCAAACAGATTTCTGCAAGAAGACAAAATAAAATGCTTACAGTACCTGGTATTCCTAGGCAGTCTCCCACTCAAGTACTAACCAGGCCCAACTCTGTTTAGCTTCTGAGATCAGACGGGATCAGGCGTTGTCAGAGTGGTTTGGCCGTAAGCAACAGCTTGTTGGAAATGTGCCGTTTTTCTTGCCTTGCGATCAGAAGGAAAATTCTTGCCTTGCGACCAGAAGGAAAATTCAAACAGATTTCTGCAAGAAGACAAAATAAAATGCTTACAGTACCTGGTATTCCTAGGCAGTCTCACACTCAAGTACTAACCAGGCCCAACTCTGTTTAGCTTCTCAGATCAGACAGGATCAGGCATTGTCAGAGTGGTTTGGACGTAAACAACAGTCTGGAAATGTGTGCCTTGCCTTGCCTTGCCTTGCCTTGCCTTGCCTTGCCTTGCCTTGCCTTGCCTTGCCTTGCCTTGCCTTGCCTTGCCTTGCCTTGCCTTGCCTTGCCTTGCCTTGCGCCCAGAAGGAAAATTCTTGCCTTGCGAGCAGAAGGAAAATTCAAACAGATTTCTGCAAGAAGACAAAATAAAATGCTTACAGTACCTGGTATTCCTAGGCAGTCTCCCACTCAAGTACTAACCAGGCCCAACTCTGTTTAGCTTCTGAGATCAGACGGGATCAGGCGTTGTCAGAGTGGTTTGGCCGTAAGCAACAGCTTGTTGGAAATGTGCCGTTTTTCTTGCCTTGCGATCAGAAGGAAAATTCTTGCCTTGCGACCAGAAGGAAAATTCAAACAGATTTCTGCAAGAAGACAAAATAAAATGCTTACAGTACCTGGTATTCCTAGGCAGTCTCCCACTCAAGTACTAACCAGGCCCAACTCTGTTTAGCTTCTGAGATCAGATGGGATCAGGCGTTGTCAGAGTGGTTTGGACGTAAACAACAGTCTGGAAATGTGTGCCTTGCCTTGCCTTGCCTTGCCTTGCCTTGCGCCCAGAAGGAAAATTCTTGCCTTGCGAGCAGAAGGAAAATTCAAACAGATTTCTGCAAGAAGACAAAATAAAATGCTTACAGTACCTGGTATTCCTAGGCAGTCTCCCACTCAAGTACTAACCAGGCCCAACTCTGTTTAGCTTCTGAGATCAGACGGGATCAGGCGTTGTCAGAGTGGTTTGGCCGTAAGCAACAGCTTGTTGGAAATGTGCCGTTTTTCTTGCCTTGCGATCAGAAGGAAAATTCTTGCCTTGCGACCAGAAGGAAAATTCAAACAGATTTCTGCAAGAAGACAAAATAAAATGCTTACAGTACCTGGTATTCCTAGGCAGTCTCACACTCAAGTACTAACCAGGCCCAACTCTGTTTAGCTTCTCAGATCAGACAGGATCAGGCATTGTCAGAGTGGTTTGGACGTAAACAACAGTCTGGAAATGTGTGCCTTGCCTTGCCTTGCCTTGCCTTGCCTTGCCTTGCCTTGCCTTGCCTTGCCTTGCCTTGCCTTGCCTTGCCTTGCCTTGCCTTGCCTTGCCTTGCCTTGCCTTGCGCCCAGAAGGAAAATTCTTGCCTTGCGAGCAGAAGGAAAATTCAAACAGATTTCTGCAAGAAGACAAAATAAAATGCTTACAGTACCTGGTATTCCTAGGCAGTCTCCCACTCAAGTACTAACCAGGCCCAACTCTGTTTAGCTTCTGAGATCAGACGGGATCAGGCGTTGTCAGAGTGGTTTGGCCGTAAGCAACAGCTTGTTGGAAATGTGCCGTTTTTCTTGCCTTGCGATCAGAAGGAAAATTCTTGCCTTGCGACCAGAAGGAAAATTCAAACAGATTTCTGCAAGAAGACAAAATAAAATGCTTACAGTACCTGGTATTCCTAGGCAGTCTCACACTCAAGTACTAACCAGGCCCAACTCTGTTTAGCTTCTCAGATCAGACAGGATCAGGCATTGTCAGAGTGGTTTGGACGTAAACAACAGTCTGGAAATGTGTGCCTTGCCTTGCCTTGCCTTGCCTTGCGCCCAGAAGGAAAATTCTTGCCTTGCGAGCAGAAGGAAAATTCAAACAGATTTCTGCAAGAAGACAAAATAAAATGCTTACAGTACCTGGTATTCCTAGGCAGTCTCCCACTCAAGTACTAACCAGGCCCAACTCTGTTTAGCTTCTGAAATCAGACGGGATCAGGCATTGTCAGAGTGGTTTGGCCGTGAGCAACAGTTTGCTGGAAATGTGCCGTTTTTCTTGCCTTGCCTTGCCTTGCGCCCAGAAGGAAAATTATTGCCTTGCGAGCAGAAGGAAAATTCAAACAGATTTCTGCAAGAAGACAAAATAAAATGCTTACAGTACCTGGTATTCCTAGGCAGTCTCCCACTCAAGTACTAACCAGGCCCAACTCTGTTTAGCTTCTGAGATCAGACGGGATCAGGCGTTGTCAGAGTGGTTTGGCCGTAAGCAACAGCTTGTTGGAAATGTGCCGTTTTTCTTGCCTTGCGATCAGAAGGAAAATTCTTGCCTTGCGACCAGAAGGAAAATTCAAACAGATTTCTGCAAGAAGACAAAATAAAATGCTTACAGTACCTGGTATTCCTAGGCAGTCTCACACTCAAGTACTAACCAGGCCCAACTCTGTTTAGCTTCTCAGATCAGACAGGATCAGGCATTGTCAGAGTGGTTTGGACGTAAACAGCAGTCTGGAAATGTGTGCCTTGCCTTGCCTTGCCTTGCCTTGCGCCCAGAAGGAAAATTCTTGCCTTGCGAGCAGAAGGAAAATTCAAACAGATTTCTGCAAGAAGACAAAATAAAATGCTTACAGTACCTGGTATTCCTAGGCAGTCTCCCACTCAAGTACTAACCAGGCCCAACTCTGTTTAGCTTCTGAAATCAGACGGGATCAGGCATTGTCAGAGTGGTTTGGCCGTGAGCAACAGTTTGCTGGAAATGTGCCGTTTTTCTTGCCTTGCCTTGCCTTGCGCCCAGAAGGAAAATTATTGCCTTGCGAGCAGAAGGAAAATTCAAACAGATTTCTGCAAGAAGACAAAATAAAATGCTTACAGTACCTGGTATTCCTAGGCAGTCTCCCACTCAAGTACTAACCAGGCCCAACTCTGTTTAGCTTCTGAGATCAGACGGGATCAGGCGTTGTCAGAGTGGTTTGGCCGTAAGCAACAGCTTGTTGGAAATGTGCCGTTTTTCTTGCCTTGCGATCAGAAGGAAAATTCTTGCCTTGCGACCAGAAGGAAAATTCAAACAGATTTCTGCAAGAAGACAAAATAAAATGCTTACAGTACCTGGTATTCCTAGGCAGTCTCACACTCAAGTACTAACCAGGCCCAACTCTGTTTAGCTTCTCAGATCAGACAGGATCAGGCATTGTCAGAGTGGTTTGGACGTAAACAACAGTCTGGAAATGTGTGCCTTGCCTTGCCTTGCCTTGCCTTGCCTTGCGCCCAGAAGGAAAATTCTTGCCTTGCGAGCAGAAGGAAAATTCAAACAGATTTCTGCAAGAAGACAAAATAAAATGCTTACAGTACCTGGTATTCCTAGGCAGTCTCCCACTCAAGTACTAACCAGGCCCAACTCTGTTTAGCTTCTGAGATCAGACGGGATCAGGCGTTGTCAGAGTGGTTTGGCCGTAAGCAACAGCTTGTTGGAAATGTGCCGTTTTTCTTGCCTTGCGATCAGAAGGAAAATTCTTGCCTTGCGACCAGAAGGAAAATTCAAACAGATTTCTGCAAGAAGACAAAATAAAATGCTTACAGTACCTGGTATTCCTAGGCAGTCTCCCACTCAAGTACTAACCAGGCCCAACTCTGTTTAGCTTCTGAGATCAGACTGGATCAGGCGTTGTCAGAGTGGTTTGGCCGTAAGCAACAGCTTGTTGGAAATGTGCCGTTTTTCTTGCCTTGCGATCAGAAGGAAAATTCTTGCCTTGCGACCAGAAGGAAAATTCAAACAGATTTCTGCAAGAAGACAAAATAAAATGCTTACAGTACCTGGTATTCCTAGGCAGTCTCACACTCAAGTACTAACCAGGCCCAACTCTGTTTAGCTTCTCAGATCAGACAGGATCAGGCATTGTCAGAGTGGTTTGGACGTAAACAACAGTCTGGAAATGTGTGCCTTGCCTTGCCTTGCCTTGCCTTGCCTTGCGCCCAGAAGGAAAATTCTTGCCTTGCGAGCAGAAGGAAAATTCAAACAGATTTCTGCAAGAAGACAAAATAAAATGCTTACAGTACCTGGTATTCCTAGGCAGTCTCCCACTCAAGTACTAACCAGGCCCAACTCTGTTTAGCTTCTGAGATCAGACGGGATCAGGCGTTGTCAGAGTGGTTTGGCCGTAAGCAACAGCTTGTTGGAAATGTGCCGTTTTTCTTGCCTTGCGATCAGAAGGAAAATTCTTGCCTTGCGACCAGAAGGAAAATTCAAACAGATTTCTGCAAGAAGACAAAATAAAATGCTTACAGTACCTGGTATTCCTAGGCAGTCTCCCACTCAAGTACTAACCAGGCCCAACTCTGTTTAGCTTCTGAGATCAGACGGGATCAGGCGTTGTCAGAGTGGTTTGGCCGTAAGCAACAGCTTGTTGGAAATGTGCCGTTTTTCTTGCCTTGCGATCAGAAGGAAAATTCTTGCCTTGCGACCAGAAGGAAAATTCAAACAGATTTCTGCAAGAAGACAAAATAAAATGCTTACAGTACCTGGTATTCCTAGGCAGTCTCACACTCAAGTACTAACCAGGCCCAACTCTGTTTAGCTTCTCAGATCAGACAGGATCAGGCATTGTCAGAGTGGTTTGGACGTAAACAACAGTCTGGAAATGTGTGCCTTGCCTTGCCTTGCCTTGCCTTGCCTTGCCTTGCCTTGCCTTGCCTTGCCTTGCCTTGCCTTGCGCCCAGAAGGAAAATTCTTGCCTTGCGAGCAGAAGGAAAATTCAAACAGATTTCTGCAAGAAGACAAAATAAAATGCTTACAGTACCTGGTATTCCTAGGCAGTCTCCCACTCAAGTACTAACCAGGCCCAACTCTGTTTAGCTTCTGAGATCAGACGGGATCAGGCGTTGTCAGAGTGGTTTGGCCGTAAGCAACAGCTTGTTGGAAATGTGCCGTTTTTCTTGCCTTGCGATCAGAAGGAAAATTCTTGCCTTGCGACCAGAAGGAAAATTCAAACAGATTTCTGCAAGAAGACAAAATAAAATGCTTACAGTACCTGGTATT
The DNA here is from genome assembly GCF_027579695.1 of Neoarius graeffei. Lineage (NCBI taxonomy): Eukaryota > Metazoa > Chordata > Actinopteri > Siluriformes > Ariidae > Neoarius > Neoarius graeffei. The sequence continues at coordinate 1,003,202 of NW_026869982.1, forward strand.
CCTAGGCAGTCTCCCACTCAAGTACTAACCAGGCCCAACTCTGTTTAGCTTCTGAGATCAGATGGGATCAGGCGTTGTCAGAGTGGTTTGGACGTAAACAACAGTCTGGAAATGTGTGCCTTGCCTTGCCTTGCCTTGCCTTGCCTTGCGCCCAGAAGGAAAATTCTTGCCTTGCGAGCAGAAGGAAAATTCAAACAGATTTCTGCAAGAAGACAAAATAAAATGCTTACAGTACCTGGTATTCCTAGGCAGTCTCCCACTCAAGTACTAACCAGGCCCAACTCTGTTTAGCTTCTGAGATCAGACGGGATCAGGCGTTGTCAGAGTGGTTTGGCCGTAAGCAACAGCTTGTTGGAAATGTGCCGTTTTTCTTGCCTTGCGATCAGAAGGAAAATTCTTGCCTTGCGACCAGAAGGAAAATTCAAACAGATTTCTGCAAGAAGACAAAATAAAATGCTTACAGTACCTGGTATTCCTAGGCAGTCTCCCACTCAAGTACTAACCAGGCCCAACTCTGTTTAGCTTCTGAGATCAGACGGGATCAGGCGTTGTCAGAGTGGTTTGGCCGTAAGCAACAGCTTGTTGGAAATGTGCCGTTTTTCTTGCCTTGCGATCAGAAGGAAAATTCTTGCCTTGCGACCAGAAGGAAAATTCAAACAGATTTCTGCAAGAAGACAAAATAAAATGCTTACAGTACCTGGTATTCCTAGGCAGTCTCACACTCAAGTACTAACCAGGCCCAACTCTGTTTAGCTTCTCAGATCAGACAGGATCAGGCATTGTCAGAGTGGTTTGGACGTAAACAGCAGTCTGGAAATGTGTGCCTTGCCTTGCCTTGCCTTGCCTTGCGCCCAGAAGGAAAATTCTTGCCTTGCGAGCAGAAGGAAAATTCAAACAGATTTCTGCAAGAAGACAAAATAAAATGCTTACAGTACCTGGTATTCCTAGGCAGTCTCCCACTCAAGTACTAACCAGGCCCAACTCTGTTTAGCTTCTGAAATCAGACGGGATCAGGCATTGTCAGAGTGGTTTGGCCGTGAGCAACAGTTTGCTGGAAATGTGCCGTTTTTCTTGCCTTGCCTTGCCTTGCGCCCAGAAGGAAAATTATTGCCTTGCGAGCAGAAGGAAAATTCAAACAGATTTCTGCAAGAAGACAAAATAAAATGCTTACAGTACCTGGTATTCCTAGGCAGTCTCCCACTCAAGTACTAACCAGGCCCAACTCTGTTTAGCTTCTGAGATCAGACGGGATCAGGCGTTGTCAGAGTGGTTTGGCCGTAAGCAACAGCTTGTTGGAAATGTGCCGTTTTTCTTGCCTTGCGATCAGAAGGAAAATTCTTGCCTTGCGACCAGAAGGAAAATTCAAACAGATTTCTGCAAGAAGACAAAATAAAATGCTTACAGTACCTGGTATTCCTAGGCAGTCTCACACTCAAGTACTAACCAGGCCCAACTCTGTTTAGCTTCTCAGATCAGACAGGATCAGGCATTGTCAGAGTGGTTTGGACGTAAACAACAGTCTGGAAATGTGTGCCTTGCCTTGCCTTGCCTTGCCTTGCCTTGCGCCCAGAAGGAAAATTCTTGCCTTGCGAGCAGAAGGAAAATTCAAACAGATTTCTGCAAGAAGACAAAATAAAATGCTTACAGTACCTGGTATTCCTAGGCAGTCTCCCACTCAAGTACTAACCAGGCCCAACTCTGTTTAGCTTCTGAGATCAGACGGGATCAGGCGTTGTCAGAGTGGTTTGGCCGTAAGCAACAGCTCGTTGGAAATGTGCCGTTTTTCTTGCCTTGCGATCAGAAGGAAAATTCTTGCCTTGCGACCAGAAGGAAAATTCAAACAGATTTCTGCAAGAAGACAAAATAAAATGCTTACAGTACCTGGTATTCCTAGGCAGTCTCCCACTCAAGTACTAACCAGGCCCAACTCTGTTTAGCTTCTGAGATCAGACGGGATCAGGCGTTGTCAGAGTGGTTTGGCCGTAAGCAACAGCTTGTTGGAAATGTGCCGTTTTTCTTGCCTTGCGATCAGAAGGAAAATTCTTGCCTTGCGACCAGAAGGAAAATTCAAACAGATTTCTGCAAGAAGACAAAATAAAATGCTTACAGTACCTGGTATTCCTAGGCAGTCTCACACTCAAGTACTAACCAGGCCCAACTCTGTTTAGCTTCTCAGATCAGACAGGATCAGGCATTGTCAGAGTGGTTTGGACGTAAACAACAGTCTGGAAATGTGTGCCTTGCCTTGCCTTGCCTTGCCTTGCCTTGCGCCCAGAAGGAAAATTCTTGCCTTGCGAGCAGAAGGAAAATTCAAACAGATTTCTGCAAGAAGACAAAATAAAATGCTTACAGTACCTGGTATTCCTAGGCAGTCTCCCACTCAAGTACTAACCAGGCCCAACTCTGTTTAGCTTCTGAGATCAGACGGGATCAGGCGTTGTCAGAGTGGTTTGGCCGTAAGCAACAGCTTGTTGGAAATGTGCCGTTTTTCTTGCCTTGCGATCAGAAGGAAAATTCTTGCCTTGCGACCAGAAGGAAAATTCAAACAGATTTCTGCAAGAAGACAAAATAAAATGCTTACAGTACCTGGTATTCCTAGGCAGTCTCCCACTCAAGTACTAACCAGGCCCAACTCTGTTTAGCTTCTGAGATCAGACGGGATCAGGCGTTGTCAGAGTGGTTTGGCCGTAAGCAACAGCTTGTTGGAAATGTGCCGTTTTTCTTGCCTTGCGATCAGAAGGAAAATTCTTGCCTTGCGACCAGAAGGAAAATTCAAACAGATTTCTGCAAGAAGACAAAATAAAATGCTTACAGTACCTGGTATTCCTAGGCAGTCTCACACTCAAGTACTAACCAGGCCCAACTCTGTTTAGCTTCTCAGATCAGACAGGATCAGGCATTGTCAGAGTGGTTTGGACGTAAACAACAGTCTGGAAATGTGTGCCTTGCCTTGCCTTGCCTTGCCTTGCCTTGCCTTGCCTTGCGCCCAGAAGGAAAATTCTTGCCTTGCGAGCAGAAGGAAAATTCAAACAGATTTCTGCAAGAAGACAAAATAAAATGCTTACAGTACCTGGTATTCCTAGGCAGTCTCCCACTCAAGTACTAACCAGGCCCAACTCTGTTTAGCTTCTGAGATCAGACGGGATCAGGCGTTGTCAGAGTGGTTTGGCCGTAAGCAACAGCTTGTTGGAAATGTGCCGTTTTTCTTGCCTTGCGATCAGAAGGAAAATTCTTGCCTTGCGACCAGAAGGAAAATTCAAACAGATTTCTGCAAGAAGACAAAATAAAATGCTTACAGTACCTGGTATTCCTAGGCAGTCTCCCACTCAAGTACTAACCAGGCCCAACTCTGTTTAGCTTCTGAGATCAGATGGGATCAGGCGTTGTCAGAGTGGTTTGGACGTAAACAACAGTCTGGAAATGTGTGCCTTGCCTTGCCTTGCCTTGCCTTGCCTTGCGCCCAGAAGGAAAATTCTTGCCTTGCGAGCAGAAGGAAAATTCAAACAGATTTCTGCAAGAAGACAAAATAAAATGCTTACAGTACCTGGTATTCCTAGGCAGTCTCCCACTCAAGTACTAACCAGGCCCAACTCTGTTTAGCTTCTGAGATCAGACGGGATCAGGCGTTGTCAGAGTGGTTTGGCCGTAAGCAACAGCTTGTTGGAAATGTGCCGTTTTTCTTGCCTTGCGATCAGAAGGAAAATTCTTGCCTTGCGACCAGAAGGAAAATTCAAACAGATTTCTGCAAGAAGACAAAATAAAATGCTTACAGTACCTGGTATTCCTAGGCAGTCTCCCACTCAAGTACTAACCAGGCCCAACTCTGTTTAGCTTCTGAGATCAGACGGGATCAGGCGTTGTCAGAGTGGTTTGGCCGTAAGCAACAGCTTGTTGGAAATGTGCCGTTTTTCTTGCCTTGCGATCAGAAGGAAAATTCTTGCCTTGCGACCAGAAGGAAAATTCAAACAGATTTCTGCAAGAAGACAAAATAAAATGCTTACAGTACCTGGTATTCCTAGGCAGTCTCACACTCAAGTACTAACCAGGCCCAACTCTGTTTAGCTTCTCAGATCAGACAGGATCAGGCATTGTCAGAGTGGTTTGGACGTAAACAACAGTCTGGAAATGTGTGCCTTGCCTTGCCTTGCCTTGCCTTGCCTTGCCTTGCCTTGCCTTGCGCCCAGAAGGAAAATTCTTGCCTTGCGAGCAGAAGGAAAATTCAAACAGATTTCTGCAAGAAGACAAAATAAAATGCTTACAGTACCTGGTATTCCTAGGCAGTCTCACACTCAAGTACTAACCAGGCCCAACTCTGTTTAGCTTCTCAGATCAGACAGGATCAGGCATTGTCAGAGTGGTTTGGACGTAAACAACAGTCTGGAAATGTGTGCCTTGCCTTGCCTTGCCTTGCCTTGCGCCCAGAAGGAAAATTCTTGCCTTGCGAGCAGAAGGAAAATTCAAACAGATTTCTGCAAGAAGACAAAATAAAATGCTTACAGTACCTGGTATTCCTAGGCAGTCTCCCACTCAAGTACTAACCAGGCCCAACTCTGTTTAGCTTCTGAAATCAGACGGGATCAGGCATTGTCAGAGTGGTTTGGCCGTGAGCAACAGTTTGCTGGAAATGTGCCGTTTTTCTTGCCTTGCCTTGCCTTGCGCCCAGAAGGAAAATTATTGCCTTGCGAGCAGAAGGAAAATTCAAACAGATTTCTGCAAGAAGACAAAATAAAATGCTTACAGTACCTGGTATTCCTAGGCAGTCTCCCACTCAAGTACTAACCAGGCCCAACTCTGTTTAGCTTCTGAGATCAGACGGGATCAGGCGTTGTCAGAGTGGTTTGGCCGTAAGCAACAGCTTGTTGGAAATGTGCCGTTTTTCTTGCCTTGCGATCAGAAGGAAAATTCTTGCCTTGCGACCAGAAGGAAAATTCAAACAGATTTCTGCAAGAAGACAAAATAAAATGCTTACAGTACCTGGTATTCCTAGGCAGTCTCACACTCAAGTACTAACCAGGCCCAACTCTGTTTAGCTTCTCAGATCAGACAGGATCAGGCATTGTCAGAGTGGTTTGGACGTAAACAGCAGTCTGGAAATGTGTGCCTTGCCTTGCCTTGCCTTGCCTTGCGCCCAGAAGGAAAATTCTTGCCTTGCGAGCAGAAGGAAAATTCAAACAGATTTCTGCAAGAAGACAAAATAAAATGCTTACAGTACCTGGTATTCCTAGGCAGTCTCCCACTCAAGTACTAACCAGGCCCAACTCTGTTTAGCTTCTGAAATCAGACGGGATCAGGCATTGTCAGAGTGGTTTGGCCGTGAGCAACAGTTTGCTGGAAATGTGCCGTTTTTCTTGCCTTGCCTTGCCTTGCGCCCAGAAGGAAAATTATTGCCTTGCGAGCAGAAGGAAAATTCAAACAGATTTCTGCAAGAAGACAAAATAAAATGCTTACAGTACCTGGTATTCCTAGGCAGTCTCCCACTCAAGTACTAACCAGGCCCAACTCTGTTTAGCTTCTGAGATCAGACGGGATCAGGCGTTGTCAGAGTGGTTTGGCCGTAAGCAACAGCTTGTTGGAAATGTGCCGTTTTTCTTGCCTTGCGATCAGAAGGAAAATTCTTGCCTTGCGACCAGAAGGAAAATTCAAACAGATTTCTGCAAGAAGACAAAATAAAATGCTTACAGTACCTGGTATTCCTAGGCAGTCTCCCACTCAAGTACTAACCAGGCCCAACTCTGTTTAGCTTCTGAGATCAGACGGGATCAGGCGTTGTCAGAGTGGTTTGGCCGTAAGCAACAGCTTGTTGGAAATGTGCCGTTTTTCTTGCCTTGCGATCAGAAGGAAAATTCTTGCCTTGCGACCAGAAGGAAAATTCAAACAGATTTCTGCAAGAAGACAAAATAAAATGCTTACAGTACCTGGTATTCCTAGGCAGTCTCACACTCAAGTACTAACCAGGCCCAACTCTGTTTAGCTTCTCAGATCAGACAGGATCAGGCATTGTCAGAGTGGTTTGGACGTAAACAACAGTCTGGAAATGTGTGCCTTGCCTTGCCTTGCCTTGCCTTGCCTTGCGCCCAGAAGGAAAATTCTTGCCTTGCGAGCAGAAGGAAAATTCAAACAGATTTCTGCAAGAAGACAAAATAAAATGCTTACAGTACCTGGTATTCCTAGGCAGTCTCCCACTCAAGTACTAACCAGGCCCAACTCTGTTTAGCTTCTGAGATCAGACGGGATCAGGCGTTGTCAGAGTGGTTTGGCCGTAAGCAACAGCTTGTTGGAAATGTGCCGTTTTTCTTGCCTTGCGATCAGAAGGAAAATTCTTGCCTTGCGACCAGAAGGAAAATTCAAACAGATTTCTGCAAGAAGACAAAATAAAATGCTTACAGTACCTGGTATTCCTAGGCAGTCTCCCACTCAAGTACTAACCAGACCCAACTCTGTTTAGCTTCTGAGATCAGACGGGATCAGGCGTTGTCAGAGTGGTTTGGCCGTAAGCAACAGCTTGTTGGAAATGTGCCGTTTTTCTTGCCTTGCGATCAGAAGGAAAATTCTTGCCTTGCGACCAGAAGGAAAATTCAAACAGATTTCTGCAAGAAGACAAAATAAAATGCTTACAGTACCTGGTATTCCTAGGCAGTCTCACACTCAAGTACTAACCAGGCCCAACTCTGTTTAGCTTCTCAGATCAGACAGGATCAGGCATTGTCAGAGTGGTTTGGACGTAAACAACAGTCTGGAAATGTGTGCCTTGCCTTGCCTTGCCTTGCCTTGCCTTGCGCCCAGAAGGAAAATTCTTGCCTTGCGAGCAGAAGGAAAATTCAAACAGATTTCTGCAAGAAGACAAAATAAAATGCTTACAGTACCTGGTATTCCTAGGCAGTCTCCCACTCAAGTACTAACCAGGCCCAACTCTGTTTAGCTTCTGAGATCAGACGGGATCAGGCGTTGTCAGAGTGGTTTGGCCGTAAGCAACAGTTTGCTGGAAATGTGCCGTTTTTCTTGCCTTGCCTTGCCTTGCGCCCAGAAGGAAAATTATTGCCTTGCTAGCAGAAGGAAAATTCAAACAGATTTCTGCAAGAAGACAAAATAAAATGCTTACAGTACCTGGTATTCCTAGGCAGTCTCCCACTCAAGTACTAACCAGGCCCAACTCTGTTTAGCTTCTGAGATCAGACGGGATCAGGCGTTGTCAGAGTGGTTTGGCCGTAAGCAACAGCTTGTTGGAAATGTGCCGTTTTTCTTGCCTTGCGATCAGAAGGAAAATTCTTGCCTTGCGACCAGAAGGAAAATTCAAACAGATTTCTGCAAGAAGACAAAATAAAATGCTTACAGTACCTGGTATTCCTAGGCAGTCTCACACTCAAGTACTAACCAGGCCCAACTCTGTTTAGCTTCTCAGATCAGACAGGATCAGGCATTGTCAGAGTGGTTTGGACGTAAACAACAGTCTGGAAATGTGTGCCTTGCCTTGCCTTGCCTTGCCTTGCCTTGCCTTGCCTTGCCTTGCCTTGCCTTGCCTTGCCTTGCCTTGCCTTGCCTTGCCTTGCCTTGCCTTGCCTTGCCTTGCCTTGCCTTGCCTTGCCTTGCGCCCAGAAGGAAAATTCTTGCCTTGCGAGCAGAAGGAAAATTCAAACAGATTTCTGCAAGAAGACAAAATAAAATGCTTACAGTACCTGGTACTCCTAGGCAGTCTCCCACTCAAGTACTAACCAGGCCCATCTCTGTTTAGCTTCTGAGATCAGACGGGATCAGGCGTTGTCAGAGTGGTTTGGCCGTAAGCAACAGCTTGTTGGAAATGTGCCGTTTTTCTTGCCTTGCGATCAGAAGGAAAATTCTTGCCTTGCGACCAGAAGGAAAATTCAAACAGATTTCTGCAAGAAGACAAAATAAAATGCTTACAGTACCTGGTATTCCTAGGCAGTCTCCCACTCAAGTACTAACCAGGCCCAACTCTGTTTAGCTTCTGAGATCAGATGGGATCAGGCGTTGTCAGAGTGGTTTGGACGTAAACAACAGTCTGGAAATGTGTGCCTTGCCTTGCCTTGCCTTGCCTTGCCTTGCGCCCAGAAGGAAAATTCTTGCCTTGCGAGCAGAAGGAAAATTCAAACAGATTTCTGCAAGAAGACAAAATAAAATGCTTACAGTACCTGGTATTCCTAGGCAGTCTCCCACTCAAGTACTAACCAGGCCCAACTCTGTTTAGCTTCTGAGATCAGACGGGATCAGGCGTTGTCAGAGTGGTTTGGCCGTAAGCAACAGCTTGTTGGAAATGTGCCGTTTTTCTTGCCTTGCGATCAGAAGGAAAATTCTTGCCTTGCGACCAGAAGGAAAATTCAAACAGATTTCTGCAAGAAGACAAAATAAAATGCTTACAGTACCTGGTATTCCTAGGCAGTCTCCCACTCAAGTACTAACCAGGCCCAACTCTGTTTAGCTTCTGAGATCAGACGGGATCAGGCGTTGTCAGAGTGGTTTGGCCGTAAGCAACAGCTTGTTGGAAATGTGCCGTTTTTCTTGCCTTGCGATCAGAAGGAAAATTCTTGCCTTGCGACCAGAAGGAAAATTCAAACAGATTTCTGCAAGAAGACAAAATAAAATGCTTACAGTACCTGGTATTCCTAGGCAGTCTCACACTCAAGTACTAACCAGGCCCAACTCTGTTTAGCTTCTCAGATCAGACAGGATCAGGCATTGTCAGAGTGGTTTGGACGTAAACAACAGTCTGGAAATGTGTGCCTTGCCTTGCCTTGCCTTGCCTTGCCTTGCCTTGCCTTGCCTTGCCTTGCCTTGCGCCCAGAAGGAAAATTCTTGCCTTGCGAGCAGAAGGAAAATTCAAACAGATTTCTGCAAGAAGACAAAATAAAATGCTTACAGTACCTGGTATTCCTAGGCAGTCTCACACTCAAGTACTAACCAGGCCCAACTCTGTTTAGCTTCTCAGATCAGACAGGATCAGGCATTGTCAGAGTGGTTTGGACGTAAACAACAGTCTGGAAATGTGTGCCTTGCCTTGCCTTGCCTTGCCTTGCGCCCAGAAGGAAAATTCTTGCCTTGCGAGCAGAAGGAAAATTCAAACAGATTTCTGCAAGAAGACAAAATAAAATGCTTACAGTACCTGGTATTCCTAGGCAGTCTCCCACTCAAGTACTAACCAGGCCCAACTCTGTTTAGCTTCTGAAATCAGACGGGATCAGGCATTGTCAGAGTGGTTTGGCCGTGAGCAACAGTTTGCTGGAAATGTGCCGTTTTTCTTGCCTTGCCTTGCCTTGCGCCCAGAAGGAAAATTATTGCCTTGCGAGCAGAAGGAAAATTCAAACAGATTTCTGCAAGAAGACAAAATAAAATGCTTACAGTACCTGGTATTCCTAGGCAGTCTCCCACTCAAGTACTAACCAGGCCCAACTCTGTTTAGCTTCTGAGATCAGACGGGATCAGGCGTTGTCAGAGTGGTTTGGCCGTAAGCAACAGCTTGTTGGAAATGTGCCGTTTTTCTTGCCTTGCGATCAGAAGGAAAATTCTTGCCTTGCGACCAGAAGGAAAATTCAAACAGATTTCTGCAAGAAGACAAAATAAAATGCTTACAGTACCTGGTATTCCTAGGCAGTCTCACACTCAAGTACTAACCAGGCCCAACTCTGTTTAGCTTCTCAGATCAGACAGGATCAGGCATTGTCAGAGTGGTTTGGACGTAAACAGCAGTCTGGAAATGTGTGCCTTGCCTTGCCTTGCCTTGCCTTGCGCCCAGAAGGAAAATTCTTGCCTTGCGAGCAGAAGGAAAATTCAAACAGATTTCTGCAAGAAGACAAAATAAAATGCTTACAGTACCTGGTATTCCTAGGCAGTCTCCCACTCAAGTACTAACCAGGCCCAACTCTGTTTAGCTTCTGAAATCAGACGGGATCAGGCATTGTCAGAGTGGTTTGGCCGTGAGCAACAGTTTGCTGGAAATGTGCCGTTTTTCTTGCCTTGCCTTGCCTTGCGCCCAGAAGGAAAATTATTGCCTTGCGAGCAGAAGGAAAATTCAAACAGATTTCTGCAAGAAGACAAAATAAAATGCTTACAGTACCTGGTATTCCTAGGCAGTCTCCCACTCAAGTACTAACCAGGCCCAACTCTGTTTAGCTTCTGAGATCAGACGGGATCAGGCGTTGTCAGAGTGGTTTGGCCGTAAGCAACAGCTTGTTGGAAATGTGCCGTTTTTCTTGCCTTGCGATCAGAAGGAAAATTCTTGCCTTGCGACCAGAAGGAAAATTCAAACAGATTTCTGCAAGAAGACAAAATAAAATGCTTACAGTACCTGGTATTCCTAGGCAGTCTCACACTCAAGTACTAACCAGGCCCAACTCTGTTTAGCTTCTCAGATCAGACAGGATCAGGCATTGTCAGAGTGGTTTGGACGTAAACAACAGTCTGGAAATGTGTGCCTTGCCTTGCCTTGCCTTGCCTTGCCTTGCGCCCAGAAGGAAAATTCTTGCCTTGCGAGCAGAAGGAAAATTCAAACAGATTTCTGCAAGAAGACAAAATAAAATGCTTACAGTACCTGGTATTCCTAGGCAGTCTCCCACTCAAGTACTAACCAGGCCCAACTCTGTTTAGCTTCTGAGATCAGACGGGATCAGGCGTTGTCAGAGTGGTTTGGCCGTAAGCAACAGCTTGTTGGAAATGTGCCGTTTTTCTTGCCTTGCGATCAGAAGGAAAATTCTTGCCTTGCGACCAGAAGGAAAATTCAAACAGATTTCTGCAAGAAGACAAAATAAAATGCTTACAGTACCTGGTATTCCTAGGCAGTCTCCCACTCAAGTACTAACCAGGCCCAACTCTGTTTAGCTTCTGAGATCAGACGGGATCAGGCGTTGTCAGAGTGGTTTGGCCGTAAGCAACAGCTTGTTGGAAATGTGCCGTTTTTCTTGCCTTGCGATCAGAAGGAAAATTCTTGCCTTGCGACCAGAAGGAAAATTCAAACAGATTTCTGCAAGAAGACAAAATAAAATGCTTACAGTACCTGGTATTCCTAGGCAGTCTCACACTCAAGTACTAACCAGGCCCAACTCTGTTTAGCTTCTCAGATCAGACAGGATCAGGCATTGTCAGAGTGGTTTGGACGTAAACAACAGTCTGGAAATGTGTGCCTTGCCTTGCCTTGCCTTGCCTTGCCTTGCGCCCAGAAGGAAAATTCTTGCCTTGCGAGCAGAAGGAAAATTCAAACAGATTTCTGCAAGAAGACAAAATAAAATGCTTACAGTACCTGGTATTCCTAGGCAGTCTCCCACTCAAGTACTAACCAGGCCCAACTCTGTTTAGCTTCTGAGATCAGACGAGATCAGGCGTTGTCAGAGTGGTTTGGCCGTAAGCAACAGCTTGTTGGAAATGTGCCGTTTTTCTTGCCTTGCGATCAGAAGGAAAATTCTTGCCTTGCGACCAGAAGGAAAATTCAAACAGATTTCTGCAAGAAGACAAAATAAAATGCTTACAGTACCTGGTATTCCTAGGCAGTCTCCCACTCAAGTACTAACCAGGCCCAACTCTGTTTAGCTTCTGAGATCAGACGGGATCAGGCGTTGTCAGAGTGGTTTGGCCGTAAGCAACAGCTTGTTGGAAATGTGCCGTTTTTCTTGCCTTGCGATCAGAAGGAAAATTCTTGCCTTGCGACCAGAAGGAAAATTCAAACAGATTTCTGCAAGAAGACAAAATAAAATGCTTACAGTACCTGGTATTCCTAGGCAGTCTCACACTCAAGTACTAACCAGGCCCAACTCTGTTTAGCTTCTCAGATCAGACAGGATCAGGCATTGTCAGAGTGGTTTGGACGTAAACAACAGTCTGGAAATGTGTGCCTTGCCTTGCCTTGCCTTGCCTTGCCTTGCCTTGCCTTGCCTTGCCTTGCCTTGCCTTGCCTTGCCTTGCGCCCAGAAGGAAAATTCTTGCCTTGCGAGCAGAAGGAAAATTCAAACAGATTTCTGCAAGAAGACAAAATAAAATGCTTACAGTACCTGGTACTCCTAGGCAGTCTCCCACTCAAGTACTAACCAGGCCCAACTCTGTTTAGCTTCTGAGATCAGACGGGATCAGGCGTTGTCAGAGTGGTTTGGCCGTAAGCAACAGCTTGTTGGAAATGTGCCGTTTTTCTTGCCTTGCGATCAGAAGGAAAATTCTTGCCTTGCGACCAGAAGGAAAATTCAAACAGATTTCTGCAAGAAGACAAAATAAAATGCTTACAGTACCTGGTATTCCTAGGCAGTCTCCCACTCAAGTACTAACCAGGCCCAACTCTGTTTAGCTTCTGAGATCAGATGGGATCAGGCGTTGTCAGAGTGGTTTGGACGTAAACAACAGTCTGGAAATGTGTGCCTTGCCTTGCCTTGCCTTGCCTTGCCTTGCGCCCAGAAGGAAAATTCTTGCCTTGCGAGCAGAAGGAAAATTCAAACAGATTTCTGCAAGAAGACAAAATAAAATGCTTACAGTACCTGGTATTCCTAGGCAGTCTCCCACTCAAGTACTAACCAGGCCCAACTCTGTTTAGCTTCTGAGATCAGACGGGATCAGGCGTTGTCAGAGTGGTTTGGCCGTAAGCAACAGCTTGTTGGAAATGTGCCGTTTTTCTTGCCTTGCGATCAGAAGGAAAATTCTTGCCTTGCGACCAGAAGGAAAATTCAAACAGATTTCTGCAAGAAGACAAAATAAAATGCTTACAGTACCTGGTATTCCTAGGCAGTCTCCCACTCAAGTACTAACCAGGCCCAACTCTGTTTAGCTTCTGAGATCAGACGGGATCAGGCGTTGTCAGAGTGGTTTGGCCGTAAGCAACAGCTTGTTGGAAATGTGCCGTTTTTCTTGCCTTGCGATCAGAAGGAAAATTCTTGCCTTGCGACCAGAAGGAAAATTCAAACAGATTTCTGCAAGAAGACAAAATAAAATGCTTACAGTACCTGGTATTCCTAGGCAGTCTCCCACTCAAGTACTAACCAGGCCCAACTCTGTTTAGCTTCTGAAATCAGACGGGATCAGGCATTGTCAGAGTGGTTTGGCCGTGAGCAACAGTTTGCTGGAAATGTGCCGTTTTTCTTGCCTTGCCTTGCCTTGCGCCCAGAAGGAAAATTATTGCCTTGCTAGCAGAAGGAAAATTCAAACAGATTTCTGCAAGAAGACAAAATAAAATGCTTACAGTACCTGGTATTCCTAGGCAGTCTCCCACTCAAGTACTAACCAGGCCCAACTCTGTTTAGCTTCTGAGATCAGACGGGATCAGGCGTTGTCAGAGTGGTTTGGCCGTAAGCAACAGCTTGTTGGAAATGTGCCGTTTTTCTTGCCTTGCGATCAGAAGGAAAATTCTTGCCTTGCGACCAGAAGGAAAATTCAAACAGATTTCTGCAAGAAGACAAAATAAAATGCTTACAGTACCTGGTATTCCTAGGCAGTCTCACACTCAAGTACTAACCAGGCCCAACTCTGTTTAGCTTCTCAGATCAGACAGGATCAGGCATTGTCAGAGTGGTTTGGACGTAAACAACAGTCTGGAAATGTGTGCCTTGCCTTGCCTTGCCTTGCCTTGCCTTGCCTTGCCTTGCGCCCAGAAGGAAAATTCTTGCCTTGCGAGCAGAAGGAAAATTCAAACAGATTTCTGCAAGAAGACAAAATAAAATGCTTACAGTACCTGGTACTCCTAGGCAGTCTCCCACTCAAGTACTAACCAGGCCCATCTCTGTTTAGCTTCTGAGATCAGACGGGATCAGGCGTTGTCAGAGTGGTTTGGCCGTAAGCAACAGCTTGTTGGAAATGTGCCGTTTTTCTTGCCTTGCGATCAGAAGGAAAATTCTTGCCTTGCGACCAGAAGGAAAATTCAAACAGATTTCTGCAAGAAGACAAAATAAAATGCTTACAGTACCTGGTATTCCTAGGCAGTCTCCCACTCAAGTACTAACCAGGCCCAACTCTGTTTAGCTTCTGAGATCAGATGGGATCAGGCGTTGTCAGAGTGGTTTGGACGTAAACAACAGTCTGGAAATGTGTGCCTTGCCTTGCCTTGCCTTGCCTTGCCTTGCGCCCAGAAGGAAAATTCTTGCCTTGCGAGCAGAAGGAAAATTCAAACAGATTTCTGCAAGAAGACAAAATAAAATGCTTACAGTACCTGGTATTCCTAGGCAGTCTCCCACTCAAGTACTAACCAGGCCCAACTCTGTTTAGCTTCTGAGATCAGACGGGATCAGGCGTTGTCAGAGTGGTTTGGCCGTAAGCAACAGCTTGTTGGAAATGTGCCGTTTTTCTTGCCTTGCGATCAGAAGGAAAATTCTTGCCTTGCGACCAGAAGGAAAATTCAAACAGATTTCTGCAAGAAGACAAAATAAAATGCTTACAGTACCTGGTATTCCTAGGCAGTCTCCCACTCAAGTACTAACCAGGCCCAACTCTGTTTAGCTTCTGAGATCAGACGGGATCAGGCGTTGTCAGAGTGGTTTGGCCGTAAGCAACAGCTTGTTGGAAATGTGCCGTTTTTCTTGCCTTGCGATCAGAAGGAAAATTCTTGCCTTGCGACCAGAAGGAAAATTCAAACAGATTTCTGCAAGAAGACAAAATAAAATGCTTACAGTACCTGGTATTCCTAGGCAGTCTCCCACTCAAGTACTAACCAGGCCCAACTCTGTTTAGCTTCTGAAATCAGACGGGATCAGGCATTGTCAGAGTGGTTTGGCCGTGAGCAACAGTTTGCTGGAAATGTGCCGTTTTTCTTGCCTTGCCTTGCCTTGCGCCCAGAAGGAAAATTATTGCCTTGCTAGCAGAAGGAAAATTCAAACAGATTTCTGCAAGAAGACAAAATGAAATGCTTACAGTACCTGGTATTCCTAGGCAGTCTCCCACTCAAGTACTAACCAGGCCCAACTCTGTTTAGCTTCTGAGATCAGACGGGATCAGGCGTTGTCAGAGTGGTTTGGCCGTAAGCAACAGCTTGTTGGAAATGTGCCGTTTTTCTTGCCTTGCGATCAGAAGGAAAATTCTTGCCTTGCGACCAGAAGGAAAATTCAAACAGATTTCTGCAAGAAGACAAAATAAAATGCTTACAGTACCTGGTATTCCTAGGCAGTCTCACACTCAAGTACTAACCAGGCCCAACTCTGTTTAGCTTCTCAGATCAGACAGGATCAGGCATTGTCAGAGTGGTTTGGACGTAAACAACAGTCTGGAAATGTGTGCCTTGCCTTGCCTTGCCTTGCCTTGCCTTGCCTTGCCTTGCCTTGCCTTGCCTTGCCTTGCCTTGCCTTGCCTTGCCTTGCCTTGCCTTGCCTTGCGCCCAGAAGGAAAATTCTTGCCTTGCGAGCAGAAGGAAAATTCAAACAGATTTCTGCAAGAAGACAAAATAAAATGCTTACAGTACCTGGTATTCCTAGGCAGTCTCACACTCAAGTACTAACCAGGCCCAACTCTGTTTAGCTTCTCAGATCAGACAGGATCAGGCATTGTCAGAGTGGTTTGGACGTAAACAACAGTCTGGAAATGTGTGCCTTGCCTTGCCTTGCCTTGCCTTGCGCCCAGAAGGTAAATTCTTGCCTTGCGAGCAGAAGGAAAATTCAAACAGATTTCTGCAAGAAGACAAAATAAAATGCTTACAGTACCTGGTATTCCTAGGCAGTCTCCCACTCAAGTACTAACCAGGCCCAACTCTGTTTAGCTTCTGAAATCAGACGGGATCAGGCATTGTCAGAGTGGTTTGGCCGTGAGCAACAGTTTGCTGGAAATGTGCCGTTTTTCTTGCCTTGCCTTGCCTTGCGCCCAGAAGGAAAATTATTGCCTTGCGAGCAGAAGGAAAATTCAAACAGATTTCTGCAAGAAGACAAAATAAAATGCTTACAGTACCTGGTATTCCTAGGCAGTCTCCCACTCAAGTACTAACCAGGCCCAACTCTGTTTAGCTTCTGAGATCAGACGGGATCAGGCGTTGTCAGAGTGGTTTGGCCGTAAGCAACAGCTTGTTGGAAATGTGCCGTTTTTCTTGCCTTGCGATCAGAAGGAAAATTCTTGCCTTGCGACCAGAAGGAAAATTCAAACAGATTTCTGCAAGAAGACAAAATAAAATGCTTACAGTACCTGGTATTCCTAGGCAGTCTCACACTCAAGTACTAACCAGGCCCAACTCTGTTTAGCTTCTCAGATCAGACAGGATCAGGCATTGTCAGAGTGGTTTGGACGTAAACAGCAGTCTGGAAATGTGTGCCTTGCCTTGCCTTGCCTTGCCTTGCGCCCAGAAGGAAAATTCTTGCCTTGCGAGCAGAAGGAAAATTCAAACAGATTTCTGCAAGAAGACAAAATAAAATGCTTACAGTACCTGGTATTCCTAGGCAGTCTCCCACTCAAGTACTAACCAGGCCCAACTCTGTTTAGCTTCTGAAATCAGACGGGATCAGGCATTGTCAGAGTGGTTTGGCCGTGAGCAACAGTTTGCTGGAAATGTGCCGTTTTTCTTGCCTTGCCTTGCCTTGCGCCCAGAAGGAAAATTATTGCCTTGCGAGCAGAAGGAAAATTCAAACAGATTTCTGCAAGAAGACAAAATAAAATGCTTACAGTACCTGGTATTCCTAGGCAGTCTCCCACTCAAGTACTAACCAGGCCCAACTCTGTTTAGCTTCTGAGATCAGACGGGATCAGGCGTTGTCAGAGTGGTTTGGCCGTAAGCAACAGCTTGTTGGAAATGTGCCGTTTTTCTTGCCTTGCGATCAGAAGGAAAATTCTTGCCTTGCGACCAGAAGGAAAATTCAAACAGATTTCTGCAAGAAGACAAAATAAAATGCTTACAGTACCTGGTATTCCTAGGCAGTCTCACACTCAAGTACTAACCAGGCCCAACTCTGTTTAGCTTCTCAGATCAGACAGGATCAGGCATTGTCAGAGTGGTTTGGACGTAAACAACAGTCTGGAAATGTGTGCCTTGCCTTGCCTTGCCTTGCCTTGCCTTGCCTTGCGCCCAGAAGGAAAATTCTTGCCTTGCGAGCAGAAGGAAAATTCAAACAGATTTCTGCAAGAAGACAAAATAAAATGCTTACAGTACCTGGTATTCCTAGGCAGTCTCCCACTCAAGTACTAACCAGGCCCAACTCTGTTTAGCTTCTGAGATCAGACGGGATCAGGCGTTGTCAGAGTGGTTTGGCCGTAAGCAACAGCTTGTTGGAAATGTGCCGTTTTTCTTGCCTTGCGATCAGAAGGAAAATTCTTGCCTTGCGACCAGAAGGAAAATTCAAACAGATTTCTGCAAGAAGACAAAATAAAATGCTTACAGTACCTGGTATTCCTAGGCAGTCTCCCACTCAAGTACTAACCAGGCCCAACTCTGTTTAGCTTCTGAGATCAGACGGGATCAGGCGTTGTCAGAGTGGTTTGGCCGTAAGCAACAGCTTGTTGGAAATGTGCCGTTTTTCTTGCCTTGCGATCAGAAGGAAAATTCTTGCCTTGCGACCAGAAGGAAAATTCAAACAGATTTCTGCAAGAAGACAAAATAAAATGCTTACAGTACCTGGTATTCCTAGGCAGTCTCACACTCAAGTACTAACCAGGCCCAACTCTGTTTAGCTTCTCAGATCAGACAGGATCAGGCATTGTCAGAGTGGTTTGGACGTAAACAACAGTCTGGAAATGTGTGCCTTGCCTTGCCTTGCCTTGCCTTGCCTTGCGCCCAGAAGGAAAATTCTTGCCTTGCGAGCAGAAGGAAAATTCAAACAGATTTCTGCAAGAAGACAAAATAAAATGCTTACAGTACCTGGTATTCCTAGGCAGTCTCCCACTCAAGTACTAACCAGGCCCAACTCTGTTTAGCTTCTGAGATCAGACGGGATCAGGCGTTGTCAGAGTGGTTTGGCCGTAAGCAACAGCTTGTTGGAAATGTGCCGTTTTTCTTGCCTTGCGATCAGAAGGAAAATTCTTGCCTTGCGACCAGAAGGAAAATTCAAACAGATTTCTGCAAGAAGACAAAATAAAATGCTTACAGTACCTGGTATTCCTAGGCAGTCTCCCACTCAAGTACTAACCAGGCCCAACTCTGTTTAGCTTCTGAGATCAGACGGGATCAGGCGTTGTCAGAGTGGTTTGGCCGTAAGCAACAGCTTGTTGGAAATGTGCCGTTTTTCTTGCCTTGCGATCAGAAGGAAAATTCTTGCCTTGCGACCAGAAGGAAAATTCAAACAGATTTCTGCAAGAAGACAAAATAAAATGCTTACAGTACCTGGTATTCCTAGGCAGTCTCACACTCAAGTACTAACCAGGCCCAACTCTGTTTAGCTTCTCAGATCAGACAGGATCAGGCATTGTCAGAGTGGTTTGGACGTAAACAGCAGTCTGGAAATGTGTGCCTTGCCTTGCCTTGCCTTGCCTTGCGCCCAGAAGGAAAATTCTTGCCTTGCGAGCAGAAGGAAAATTCAAACAGATTTCTGCAAGAAGACAAAATAAAATGCTTACAGTACCTGGTATTCCTAGGCAGTCTCCCACTCAAGTACTAACCAGGCCCAACTCTGTTTAGCTTCTGAAATCAGACGGGATCAGGCATTGTCAGAGTGGTTTGGCCGTGAGCAACAGTTTGCTGGAAATGTGCCGTTTTTCTTGCCTTGCCTTGCCTTGCGCCCAGAAGGAAAATTATTGCCTTGCGAGCAGAAGGAAAATTCAAACAGATTTCTGCAAGAAGACAAAATAAAATGCTTACAGTACCTGGTATTCCTAGGCAGTCTCCCACTCAAGTACTAACCAGGCCCAACTCTGTTTAGCTTCTGAGATCAGACGGGATCAGGCGTTGTCAGAGTGGTTTGGCCGTAAGCAACAGCTTGTTGGAAATGTGCCGTTTTTCTTGCCTTGCGATCAGAAGGAAAATTCTTGCCTTGCGACCAGAAGGAAAATTCAAACAGATTTCTGCAAGAAGACAAAATAAAATGCTTACAGTACCTGGTATTCCTAGGCAGTCTCACACTCAAGTACTAACCAGGCCCAACTCTGTTTAGCTTCTCAGATCAGACAGGATCAGGCATTGTCAGAGTGGTTTGGACGTAAACAACAGTCTGGAAATGTGTGCCTTGCCTTGCCTTGCCTTGCCTTGCCTTGCGCCCAGAAGGAAAATTCTTGCCTTGCGAGCAGAAGGAAAATTCAAACAGATTTCTGCAAGAAGACAAAATAAAATGCTTACAGTACCTGGTATTCCTAGGCAGTCTCCCACTCAAGTACTAACCAGGCCCAACTCTGTTTAGCTTCTGAGATCAGACGGGATCAGGCGTTGTCAGAGTGGTTTGGCCGTAAGCAACAGCTTGTTGGAAATGTGCCGTTTTTCTTGCCTTGCGATCAGAAGGAAAATTCTTGCCTTGCGACCAGAAGGAAAATTCAAACAGATTTCTGCAAGAAGACAAAATAAAATGCTTACAGTACCTGGTATTCCTAGGCAGTCTCCCACTCAAGTACTAACCAGGCCCAACTCTGTTTAGCTTCTGAGATCAGACGGGATCAGGCGTTGTCAGAGTGGTTTGGCCGTAAGCAACAGCTTGTTGGAAATGTGCCGTTTTTCTTGCCTTGCGATCAGAAGGAAAATTCTTGCCTTGCGACCAGAAGGAAAATTCAAACAGATTTCTGCAAGAAGACAAAATAAAATGCTTACAGTACCTGGTATTCCTAGGCAGTCTCACACTCAAGTACTAACCAGGCCCAACTCTGTTTAGCTTCTCAGATCAGACAGGATCAGGCATTGTCAGAGTGGTTTGGACGTAAACAACAGTCTGGAAATGTGTGCCTTGCCTTGCCTTGCCTTGCCTTGCCTTGCGCCCAGAAGGAAAATTCTTGCCTTGCGAGCAGAAGGAAAATTCAAACAGATTTCTGCAAGAAGACAAAATAAAATGCTTACAGTACCTGGTATTCCTAGGCAGTCTCCCACTCAAGTACTAACCAGGCCCAACTCTGTTTAGCTTCTGAGATCAGACGGGATCAGGCGTTGTCAGAGTGGTTTGGCCGTAAGCAACAGCTTGTTGGAAATGTGCCGTTTTTCTTGCCTTGCGATCAGAAGGAAAATTCTTGCCTTGCGACCAGAAGGAAAATTCAAACAGATTTCTGCAAGAAGACAAAATAAAATGCTTACAGTACCTGGTATTCCTAGGCAGTCTCCCACTCAAGTACTAACCAGGCCCAACTCTGTTTAGCTTCTGAGATCAGACGGGACCAGGCGTTGTCAGAGTGGTTTGGCCGTAAGCAACAGCTTGTTGGAAATGTGCCGTTTTTCTTGCCTTGCGATCAGAAGGAAAATTCTTGCCTTGCGACCAGAAGGAAAATTCAAACAGATTTCTGCAAGAAGACAAAATAAAATGCTTACAGTACCTGGTATTCCTAGGCAGTCTCACACTCAAGTACTAACCAGGCCCAACTCTGTTTAGCTTCTCAGATCAGACAGGATCAGGCATGGTCAGAGTGGTTTGGACGTAAACAACAGTCTGGAAATGTGTGCCTTGCCTTGCCTTGCCTTGCCTTGCCTTGCCTTGCCTTGCCTTGCCTTGCCTTGCCTTGCCTTGCCTTGCCTTGCCTTGCGCCCAGAAGGAAAATTCTTGCCTTGCGAGCAGAAGGAAAATTCAAACAGATTTCTGCAAGAAGACAAAATAAAATGCTTACAGTACCTGGTATTCCTAGGCAGTCTCCCACTCAAGTACTAACCAGGCCCAACTCTGTTTAGCTTCTGAGATCAGACGGGATCAGGCGTTGTCAGAGTGGTTTGGCCGTAAGCAACAGCTTGTTGGAAATGTGCCGTTTTTCTTGCCTTGCGATCAGAAGGAAAATTCTTGCCTTGCGACCAGAAGGAAAATTCAAACAGATTTCTGCAAGAAGACAAAATAAAATGCTTACAGTACCTGGTATTCCTAGGCAGTCTCCCACTCAAGTACTAACCAGGCCCAACTCTGTTTAGCTTCTGAGATCAGATGGGATCAGGCGTTGTCAGAGTGGTTTGGACGTAAACAACAGTCTGGAAATGTGTGCCTTGCCTTGCCTTGCCTTGCCTTGCCTTGCGCCCAGAAGGAAAATTCTTGCCTTGCGAGCAGAAGGAAAATTCAAACAGATTTCTGCAAGAAGACAAAATAAAATGCTTACAGTACCTGGTATTCCTAGGCAGTCTCCCACTCAAGTACTAACCAGGCCCAACTCTGTTTAGCTTCTGAGATCAGACGGGATCAGGCGTTGTCAGAGTGGTTTGGCCGTAAGCAACAGCTTGTTGGAAATGTGCCGTTTTTCTTGCCTTGCGATCAGAAGGAAAATTCTTGCCTTGCGACCAGAAGGAAAATTCAAACAGATTTCTGCAAGAAGACAAAATAAAATGCTTACAGTACCTGGTATTCCTAGGCAGTCTCCCACTCAAGTACTAACCAGGCCCAACTCTGTTTAGCTTCTGAGATCAGACGGGATCAGGCGTTGTCAGAGTGGTTTGGCCGTAAGCAACAGCTTGTTGGAAATGTGCCGTTTTTCTTGCCTTGCGATCAGAAGGAAAATTCTTGCCTTGCGACCAGAAGGAAAATTCAAACAGATTTCTGCAAGAAGACAAAATAAAATGCTTACAGTACCTGGTATTCCTAGGCAGTCTCACACTCAAGTACTAACCAGGCCCAACTCTGTTTAGCTTCTCAGATCAGACAGGATCAGGCATTGTCAGAGTGGTTTGGACGTAAACAACAGTCTGGAAATGTGTGCCTTGCCTTGCCTTGCCTTGCCTTGCCTTGCCTTGCCTTGCCTTGCCTTGCCTTGCCTTGCCTTGCGCCCAGAAGGAAAATTCTTGCCTTGCGAGCAGAAGGAAAATTCAAACAGATTTCTGCAAGAAGACAAAATAAAATGCTTACAGTACCTGGTATTCCTAGGCAGTCTCCCACTCAAGTACTAACCAGGCCCAACTCTGTTTAGCTTCTGAGATCAGACGGGATCAGGCGTTGTCAGAGTGGTTTGGCCGTAAGCAACAGCTTGCTGGAAATGTGCCGTTTTTCTTGCCTTGCGATCAGAAGGAAAATTCTTGCCTTGCGACCAGAAGGAAAATTCAAACAGATTTCTGCAAGAAGACAAAATAAAATGCTTACAGTACCTGGTATTCCTAGGCAGTCTCCCACTCAAGTACTAACCAGGCCCAACTCTGTTTAGCTTCTGAGATCAGATGGGATCAGGCGTTGTCAGAGTGGTTTGGACGTAAACAACAGTCTGGAAATGTGTGCCTTGCCTTGCCTTGCCTTGCCTTGCGCCCAGAAGGAAAATTCTTGCCTTGCGACCAGAAGGAAAATTCAAACAGATTTCTGCAAGAAGACAAAATAAAATGCTTACAGTACCTGGTATTCCTAGGCAGTCTCACACTCAAGTACTAACCAGGCCCAACTCTGTTTAGCTTCTGAGATCAGACGGGATCAGGCGTTGTCAGAGTGGTTTGGCCGTAAGCAACAGCTTGTTGGAAATGTGCCGTTTTTCTTGCCTTGCGATCAGAAGGAAAATTCTTGCCTTGCGACCAGAAGGAAAATTCAAACAGATTTCTGCAAGAAGACAAAATAAAATGCTTACAGTACCTGGTATTCCTAGGCAGTCTCCCACTCAAGTACTAACCAGGCCCAACTCTGTTTAGCTTCTGAGATCAGACGGGATCAGGCGTTGTCAGAGTGGTTTGGCCGTAAGCAACAGCTTGTTGGAAATGTGCCGTTTTTCTTGCCTTGCGATCAGAAGGAAAATTCTTGCCTTGCGACCAGAAGGAAAATTCAAACAGATTTCTGCAAGAAGACAAAATAAAATGCTTACAGTACCTGGTATTCCTAGGCAGTCTCACACTCAAGTACTAACCAGGCCCAACTCTGTTTAGCTTCTCAGATCAGACAGGATCAGGCATTGTCAGAGTGGTTTGGACGTAAACAACAGTCTGGAAATGTGTGCCTTGCCTTGCCTTGCCTTGCGCCCAGAAGGAAAATTCTTGCCTTGCGAGCAGAAGGAAAATTCAAACAGATTTCTGCAAGAAGACAAAATAAAATGCTTACAGTACCTGGTATTCCTAGGCAGTCTCCCACTCAAGTACTAACCAGGCAAAACTCTGTTTAGCTTCTGAAATCAGACGGGATCAGGCATTGTCAGAGTGGTTTGGCCGTGAGCAACAGTTTGCTGGAAATGTGCCGTTTTTCTTGCCTTGCCTTGCCTTGCGCCCAGAAGGAAAATTATTGCCTTGCGAGCAGAAGGAAAATTCAAACAGATTTCTGCAAGAAGACAAAATAAAATGCTTACAGTACCTGGTATTCCTAGGCAGTCTCCCACTCAAGTACTAACCAGGCCCAACTCTGTTTAGCTTCTGAGATCAGACGGGATCAGGCGTTGTCAGAGTGGTTTGGCCGTAAGCAACAGCTTGTTGGAAATGTGCCGTTTTTCTTGCCTTGCGATCAGAAGGAAAATTCTTGCCTTGCGACCAGAAGGAAAATTCAAACAGATTTCTGCAAGAAGACAAAATAAAATGCTTACAGTACCTGGTATTCCTAGGCAGTCTCCCACTCAAGTACTAACCAGGCCCAACTCTGTTTAGCTTCTGAGATCAGATGGGATCAGGCGTTGTCAGAGTGGTTTGGACGTAAACAACAGTCTGGAAATGTGTGCCTTGCCTTGCCTTGCCTTGCCTTGCCTTGCGCCCAGAAGGAAAATTCTTGCCTTGCGAGCAGAAGGAAAATTCAAACAGATTTCTGCAAGAAGACAAAATAAAATGCTTACAGTACCTGGTATTCCTAGGCAGTCTCCCACTCAAGTACTAACCAGGCCCAACTCTGTTTAGCTTCTGAGATCAGACGGGATCAGGCGTTGTCAGAGTGGTTTGGCCGTAAGCAACAGCTTGTTGGAAATGTGCCGTTTTTCTTGCCTTGCGATCAGAAGGAAAATTCTTGCCTTGCGACCAGAAGGAAAATTCAAACAGATTTCTGCAAGAAGACAAAATAAAATGCTTACAGTACCTGGTATTCCTAGGCAGTCTCCCACTCAAGTACTAACCAGGCCCAACTCTGTTTAGCTTCTGAGATCAGACGGGATCAGGCGTTGTCAGAGTGGTTTGGCCGTAAGCAACAGCTTGTTGGAAATGTGCCGTTTTTCTTGCCTTGCGATCAGAAGGAAAATTCTTGCCTTGCGACCAGAAGGAAAATTCAAACAGATTTCTGCAAGAAGACAAAATAAAATGCTTACAGTACCTGGTATTCCTAGGCAGTCTCCCACTCAAGTACTAACCAGGCCCAACTCTGTTTAGCTTCTCAGATCAGACGGGATCAGGCGTTGTCAGAGTGGTTTGGACGTAAACAACAGTCTGGAAATGTGTGCCTTGCCTTGCCTTGCCTTGCCTTGCCTTGCCTTGCCTTGCTCCCAGAAGGAAAATTCTTGCCTTGCGAGCAGAAGGAAAATTCAAACAGATTTCTGCAAGAAGACAAAATAAAATGCTTACAGTACCTGGTATTCCTAGGCAGTCTCCCACTCAAGTACTAACCAGGCCCAACTCTGTTTAGCTTCTGAGATCAGACGGGATCAGGCGTTCTCAGAGTGGTTTGGCCGTAAGCAACAGCTTGTTGGAAATGTGCCGTTTTTCTTGCCTTGCGATCAGAAGGAAAATTCTTGCCTTGCGACCAGAAGGAAAATTCAAACAGATTTCTGCAAGAAGACAAAATAAAATGCTTACAGTACCTGGTATTCCTAGGCAGTCTCACACTCAAGTACTAACCAGGCCCAACTCTGTTTAGCTTCTCAGATCAGACAGGATCAGGCATTGTCAGAGTGGTTTGGACGTAAACAACAGTCTGGAAATGTGTGCCTTGCCTTGCCTTGCCTTGCGCCCAGAAGGAAAATTCTTGCCTTGCGAGCAGAAGGAAAATTCAAACAGATTTCTGCAAGAAGACAAAATAAAATGCTTACAGTACCTGGTATTCCTAGGCAGTCTCCCACTCAAGTACTAACCAGGCAAAACTCTGTTTAGCTTCTGAAATCAGACGGGATCAGGCATTGTCAGAGTGGTTTGGCCGTGAGCAACAGTTTGCTGGAAATGTGCCGTTTTTCTTGCCTTGCCTTGCCTTGCGCCCAGAAGGAAAATTATTGCCTTGCGAGCAGAAGGAAAATTCAAACAGATTTCTGCAAGAAGACAAAATAAAATGCTTACAGTACCTGGTATTCCTAGGCAGTCTCCCACTCAAGTACTAACCAGGCAAAACTCTGTTTAGCTTCTGAAATCAGACGGGATCAGGCATTGTCAGAGTGGTTTGGCCGTGAGCAACAGTTTGCTGGAAATGTGCCGTTTTTCTTGCCTTGCCTTGCCTTGCGCCCAGAAGGAAAATTATTGCCTTGCGAGCAGAAGGAAAATTCAAACAGATTTCTGCAAGAAGACAAAATAAAATGCTTACAGTACCTGGTATTCCTAGGCAGTCTCCCACTCAAGTACTAACCAGGCCCAACTCTGTTTAGCTTCTGAGATCAGACGGGATCAGGCGTTGTCAGAGTGGTTTGGCCGTAAGCAACAGCTTGTTGGAAATGTGCCGTTTTTCTTGCCTTGCGATCAGAAGGAAAATTCTTGCCTTGCGACCAGAAGGAAAATTCAAACAGATTTCTGCAAGAAGACAAAATAAAATGCTTACAGTACCTGGTATTCCTAGGCAGTCTCCCACTCAAGTACTAACCAGGCCCAACTCTGTTTAGCTTCTGAGATCAGACGGGATCAGGCATTGTCAGAGTGGTTTGGACGTAAACAACAGTCTGGAAATGTGTGCCTTGCCTTGCCTTGCCTTGCGCCCAGAAGGAAAATTCTTGCCTTGCGAGCAGAAGGAAAATTCAAACAGATTTCTGCAAGAAGACAAAATAAAATGCTTACAGTACCTGGTATTCCTAGGCAGTCTCCCACTCAAGTACTAACCAGGCAAAACTCTGTTTAGCTTCTGAAATCAGACGGGATCAGGCATTGTCAGAGTGGTTTGGCCGTGAGCAACAGTTTGCTGGAAATGTGCCGTTTTTCTTGCCTTGCCTTGCCTTGCGCCCAGAAGGAAAATTATTGCCTTGCGAGCAGAAGGAAAATTCAAACAGATTTCTGCAAGAAGACAAAATAAAATGCTTACAGTACCTGGTATTCCTAGGCAGTCTCCCACTCAAGTACTAACCAGGCAAAACTCTGTTTAGCTTCTGAAATCAGACGGGATCAGGCGTTGTCAGAGTGGTTTGGCCGTAAGCAACAGCTTGTTGGAAATGTGCCGTTTTTCTTGCCTTGCGATCAGAAGGAAAATTCTTGCCTTGCGACCAGAAGGAAAATTCAAACAGATTTCTGCAAGAAGACAAAATAAAATGCTTACAGTACCTGGTATTCCTAGGCAGTCTCACACTCAAGTACTAACCAGGCCCAACTCTGTTTAGCTTCTCAGATCAGACAGGATCAGGCATTGTCAGAGTGGTTTGGACGTAAACAACAGTCTGGAAATGTGTGCCTTGCCTTGCCTTGCCTTGCCTTGCCTTGCCTTGCGCCCAGAAGGAAAATTCTTGCCTTGCGAGCAGAAGGAAAATTCAAACAGATTTCTGCAAGAAGACAAAATAAAATGCTTACAGTACCTGGTATTCCTAGGCAGTCTCCCACTCAAGTACTAACCAGGCCCAACTCTGTTTAGCTTCTGAAATCAGACGGGATCAGGCATTGTCAGAGTGGTTTGGCCGTGAGCAACAGTTTGCTGGAAATGTGCCGTTTTTCTTGCCTTGCCTTGCCTTGCGCCCAGAAGGAAAATTATTGCCTTGCTAGCAGAAGGAAAATTCAAACAGATTTCTGCAAGAAGACAAAATAAAATGCTTACAGTACCTGGTATTCCTAGGCAGTCTCCCACTCAAGTACTAACCAGGCCCAACTCTGTTTAGCTTCTGAGATCAGACGGGATCAGGCGTTGTCAGAGTGGTTTGGCCGTAAGCAATAGCTTGTTGGAAATGTGCCGTTTTTCTTGCCTTGCGATCAGAAGGAAAATTCTTGCCTTGCGACCAGAAGGAAAATTCAAACAGATTTCTGCAAGAAGACAAAATAAAATGCTTACAGTACCTGGTATTCCTAGGCAGTCTCACACTCAAGTACTAACCAGGCCCAACTCTGTTTAGCTTCTCAGATCAGACAGGATCAGGCATTGTCAGAGTGGTTTGGACGTAAACAACAGTCTGGAAATGTGTGCCTTGCCTTGCCTTGCCTTGCCTTGCGCCCAGAAGGAAAATTCTTGCCTTGCGAGCAGAAGGAAAATTCAAACAGATTTCTGCAAGAAGACAAAATAAAATGCTTACAGTACCTGGTATTCCTAGGCAGTCTCCCACTCAAGTACTAACCAGGCCCAACTCTGTTTAGCTTCTGAGATCAGACGGGATCAGGCGTTCTCAGAGTGGTTTGGCCGTAAGCAACAGCTTGTTGGAAATGTGCCGTTTTTCTTGCCTTGCGATCAGAAGGAAAATTCTTGCCTTGCGACCAGAAGGAAAATTCAAACAGATTTCTGCAAGAAGACAAAATAAAATGCTTACAGTACCTGGTATTCCTAGGCAGTCTCACACTCAAGTACTAACCAGGCCCAACTCTGTTTAGCTTCTCAGATCAGACAGGATCAGGCATTGTCAGAGTGGTTTGGACGTAAACAACAGTCTGGAAATGTGTGCCTTGCCTTGCCTTGCCTTGCGCCCAGAAGGAAAATTCTTGCCTTGCGAGCAGAAGGAAAATTCAAACAGATTTCTGCAAGAAGACAAAATAAAATGCTTACAGTACCTGGTATTCCTAGGCAGTCTCCCACTCAAGTACTAACCAGGCAAAACTCTGTTTAGCTTCTGAAATCAGACGGGATCAGGCATTGTCAGAGTGGTTTGGCCGTGAGCAACAGTTTGCTGGAAATGTGCCGTTTTTCTTGCCTTGCCTTGCCTTGCGCCCAGAAGGAAAATTATTGCCTTGCGAGCAGAAGGAAAATTCAAACAGATTTCTGCAAGAAGACAAAATAAAATGCTTACAGTACCTGGTATTCCTAGGCAGTCTCCCACTCAAGTACTAACCAGGCCCAACTCTGTTTAGCTTCTGAGATCAGACGGGATCAGGCGTTGTCAGAGTGGTTTGGCCGTAAGCAACAGCTTGTTGGAAATGTGCCGTTTTTCTTGCCTTGCGATCAGAAGGAAAATTCTTGCCTTGCGACCAGAAGGAAAATTCAAACAGATTTCTGCAAGAAGACAAAATAAAATGCTTACAGTACCTGGTATTCCTAGGCAGTCTCACACTCAAGTACTAACCAGGCCCAACTCTGTTTAGCTTCTCAGATCAGACAGGATCAGGCATTGTCAGAGTGGTTTGGACGTAAACAACAGTCTGGAAATGTGTGCCTTGCCTTGCCTTGCCTTGCCTTGCGCCCAGAAGGAAAATTCTTGCCTTGCGAGCAGAAGGAAAATTCAAACAGATTTCTGCAAGAAGACAAAATAAAATGCTTACAGTACCTGGTATTCCTAGGCAGTCTCCCACTCAAGTACTAACCAGGCCCAACTCTGTTTAGCTTCTGAAATCAGACGGGATCAGGCATTGTCAGAGTGGTTTGGCCGTGAGCAACAGTTTGCTGGAAATGTGCCGTTTTTCTTGCCTTGCCTTGCCTTGCACCCAGAAGGAAAATTATTGCCTTGCGAGCAGAAGGAAAATTCAAACAGATTTCTGCAAGAAGACAAAATAAAATGCTTACAGTACCTGGTATTCCTAGGCAGTCTCCCACTCAAGTACTAACCAGGCCCAACTCTGTTTAGCTTCTGAGATCAGACGGGATCAGGCGTTGTCAGAGTGGTTTGGCCGTAAGCAACAGCTTGTTGGAAATGTGCCGTTTTTCTTGCCTTGCGATCAGAAGGAAAATTCTTGCCTTGCGACCAGAAGGAAAATTCAAACAGATTTCTGCAAGAAGACAAAATAAAATGCTTACAGTACCTGGTATTCCTAGGCAGTCTCACACTCAAGTACTAACCAGGCCCAACTCTGTTTAGCTTCTCAGATCAGACAGGATCAGGCATTGTCAGAGTGGTTTGGACGTAAACAACAGTCTGGAAATGTGTGCCTTGCCTTGCCTTGCCTTGCCTTGCCTTGCCTTGCCTTGCGCCCAGAAGGAAAATTCTTGCCTTGCGAGCAGAAGGAAAATTCAAACAGATTTCTGCAAGAAGACAAAATAAAATGCTTACAGTACCTGGTATTCCTAGGCAGTCTCCCACTCAAGTACTAACCAGGCCCAACTCTGTTTAGCTTCTGAAATCAGACGGGATCAGGCATTGTCAGAGTGGTTTGGCCGTGAGCAACAGTTTGCTGGAAATGTGCCGTTTTTCTTGCCTTGCCTTGCCTTGCGCCCAGAAGGAAAATTATTGCCTTGCTAGCAGAAGGAAAATTCAAACAGATTTCTGCAAGAAGACAAAATAAAATGCTTACAGTACCTGGTATTCCTAGGCAGTCTCCCACTCAAGTACTAACCAGGCCCAACTCTGTTTAGCTTCTGAGATCAGACGGGATCAGGCGTTGTCAGAGTGGTTTGGCCGTAAGCAATAGCTTGTTGGAAATGTGCCGTTTTTCTTGCCTTGCGATCAGAAGGAAAATTCTTGCCTTGCGACCAGAAGGAAAATTCAAACAGATTTCTGCAAGAAGACAAAATAAAATGCTTACAGTACCTGGTATTCCTAGGCAGTCTCCCACTCAAGTACTAACCAGGCCCAACTCTGTTTAGCTTCTGAGATCAGACGGGATCAGGCGTTGTCAGAGTGGTTTGGCCGTAAGCAACAGCTTGTTGGAAATGTGCCGTTTTTCTTGCCTTGCGATCAGAAGGAAAATTCTTGCCTTGCGACCAGAAGGAAAATTCAAACAGATTTCTGCAAGAAGACAAAATAAAATGCTTACAGTACCTGGTATTCCTAGGCAGTCTCACACTCAAGTACTAACCAGGCCCAACTCTGTTTAGCTTCTCAGATCAGACAGGATCAGGCATTGTCAGAGTGGTTTGGACGTAAACAACAGTCTGGAAATGTGTGCCTTGCCTTGCCTTGCCTTGCCTTGCCTTGCGCCCAGAAGGAAAATTCTTGCCTTGCGAGCAGAAGGAAAATTCAAACAGATTTCTGCAAGAAGACAAAATAAAATGCTTACAGTACCTGGTATTCCTAGGCAGTCTCCCACTCAAGTACTAACCAGGCCCAACTCTGTTTAGCTTCTGAGATCAGACGGGATCAGGCGTTGTCAGAGTGGTTTGGCCGTAAGCAACAGCTTGTTGGAAATGTGCCGTTTTTCTTGCCTTGCGATCAGAAGGAAAATTCTTGCCTTGCGACCAGAAGGAAAATTCAAACAGATTTCTGCAAGAAGACAAAATAAAATGCTTACAGTACCTGGTATTCCTAGGCAGTCTCCCACTCAAGTACTAACCAGGCCCAACTCTGTTTAGCTTCTGAGATCAGACGGGATCAGGCGTTGTCAGAGTGGTTTGGCCGTAAGCAACAGCTTGTTGGAAATGTGCCGTTTTTCTTGCCTTGCGATCAGAAGGAAAATTCTTGCCTTGCGACCAGAAGGAAAATTCAAACAGATTTCTGCAAGAAGACAAAATAAAATGCTTACAGTACCTGGTATTCCTAGGCAGTCTCACACTCAAGTACTAACCAGGCCCAACTCTGTTTAGCTTCTCAGATCAGACAGGATCAGGCATTGTCAGAGTGGTTTGGACGTAAACAACAGTCTGGAAATGTGTGCCTTGCCTTGCCTTGCCTTGCCTTGCCTTGCGCCCAGAAGGAAAATTCTTGCCTTGCGAGCAGAAGGAAAATTCAAACAGATTTCTGCAAGAAGACAAAATAAAATGCTTACAGTACCTGGTATTCCTAGGCAGTCTCCCACTCAAGTACTAACCAGGCCCAACTCTGTTTAGCTTCTGAGATCAGACGGGATCAGGCGTTGTCAGAGTGGTTTGGCCGTAAGCAACAGCTTGTTGGAAATGTGCCGTTTTTCTTGCCTTGCGATCAGAAGGAAAATTCTTGCCTTGCGACCAGAAGGAAAATTCAAACAGATTTCTGCAAGAAGACAAAATAAAATGCTTACAGTACCTGGTATTCCTAGGCAGTCTCACACTCAAGTACTAACCAGGCCCAACTCTGTTTAGCTTCTCAGATCAGACAGGATCAGGCATTGTCAGAGTGGTTTGGACGTAAACAACAGTCTGGAAATGTGTGCCTTGCCTTGCCTTGCCTTGCCTTGCCTTGCGCCCAGAAGGAAAATTCTTGCCTTGCGAGCAGAAGGAAAATTCAAACAGATTTCTGCAAGAAGACAAAATAAAATGCTTACAGTACCTGGTATTCCTAGGCAGTCTCCCACTCAAGTACTAACCAGGCCCAACTCTGTTTAGCTTCTGAAATCAGACGGGATCAGGCATTGTCAGAGTGGTTTGGCCGTGAGCAACAGTTTGCTGGAAATGTGCCGTTTTTCTTGCCTTGCCTTGCCTTACGCCCAGAAGGAAAATTATTGCCTTGCGAGCAGAAGGAAAATTCAAACAGATTTCTGCAAGAAGACAAAATAAAATGCTTACAGTACCTGGTATTCCTAGGCAGTCTCCCACTCAAGTACTAACCAGGCCCAACTCTGTTTAGCTTCTGAGATCAGACGGGATCAGGCGTTGTCAGAGTGGTTTGGCCGTAAGCAACAGCTTGTTGGAAATGTGCCGTTTTTCTTGCCTTGCGATCAGAAGGAAAATTCTTGCCTTGCGACCAGAAGGAAAATTCAAACAGATTTCTGCAAGAAGACAAAATAAAATGCTTACAGTACCTGGTATTCCTAGGCAGTCTCACACTCAAGTACTAACCAGGCCCAACTCTGTTTAGCTTCTCAGATCAGACAGGATCAGGCATTGTCAGAGTGGTTTGGACGTAAACAACAGTCTGGAAATGTGTGCCTTGCCTTGCCTTGCCTTGCCTTGCCTTGCGCCCAGAAGGAAAATTCTTGCCTTGCGAGCAGAAGGAAAATTCAAACAGATTTCTGCAAGAAGACAAAATAAAATGCTTACAGTACCTGGTATTCCTAGGCAGTCTCCCACTCAAGTACTAACCAGGCCCAACTCTGTTTAGCTTCTGAAATCAGACGGGATCAGGCATTGTCAGAGTGGTTTGGCCGTGAGCAACAGTTTGCTGGAAATGTGCCGTTTTTCTTGCCTTGCCTTGCCTTGCACCCAGAAGGAAAATTATTGCCTTGCGAGCAGAAGGAAAATTCAAACAGATTTCTGCAAGAAGACAAAATAAAATGCTTACAGTACCTGGTATTCCTAGGCAGTCTCCCACTCAAGTACTAACCAGGCCCAACTCTGTTTAGCTTCTGAGATCAGACGGGATCAGGCGTTGTCAGAGTGGTTTGGCCGTAAGCAACAGCTTGTTGGAAATGTGCCGTTTTTCTTGCCTTGCGATCAGAAGGAAAATTCTTGCCTTGCGACCAGAAGGAAAATTCAAACAGATTTCTGCAAGAAGACAAAATAAAATGCTTACAGTACCTGGTATTCCTAGGCAGTCTCACACTCAAGTACTAACCAGGCCCAACTCTGTTTAGCTTCTCAGATCAGACAGGATCAGGCATTGTCAGAGTGGTTTGGACGTAAACAACAGTCTGGAAATGTGTGCCTTGCCTTGCCTTGCCTTGCCTTGCCTTGCGCCCAGAAGGAAAATTCTTGCCTTGCGAGCAGAAGGAAAATTCAAACAGATTTCTGCAAGAAGACAAAATAAAATGCTTACAGTACCTGGTATTCCTAGGCAGTCTCCCACTCAAGTACTAACCAGGCCCAACTCTGTTTAGCTTCTGAAATCAGACGGGATCAGGCATTGTCAGAGTGGTTTGGCCGTGAGCAACAGTTTGCTGGAAATGTGCCGTTTTTCTTGCCTTGCCTTGCCTTGCGCCCAGAAGGAAAATTATTGCCTTGCTAGCAGAAGGAAAATTCAAACAGATTTCTGCAAGAAGACAAAATAAAATGCTTACAGTACCTGGTATTCCTAGGCAGTCTCCCACTCAAGTACTAACCAGGCCCAACTCTGTTTAGCTTCTGAGATCAGACGGGATCAGGCGTTGTCAGAGTGGTTTGGCCGTAAGCAATAGCTTGTTGGAAATGTGCCGTTTTTCTTGCCTTGCGATCAGAAGGAAAATTCTTGCCTTGCGACCAGAAGGAAAATTCAAACAGATTTCTGCAAGAAGACAAAATAAAATGCTTACAGTACCTGGTATTCCTAGGCAGTCTCCCACTCAAGTACTAACCAGGCCCAACTCTGTTTAGCTTCTGAGATCAGACGGGATCAGGCGTTGTCAGAGTGGTTTGGCCGTAAGCAACAGCTTGTTGGAAATGTGCCGTTTTTCTTGCCTTGCGATCAGAAGGAAAATTCTTGCCTTGCGACCAGAAGGAAAATTCAAACAGATTTCTGCAAGAAGACAAAATAAAATGCTTACAGTACCTGGTATTCCTAGGCAGTCTCACACTCAAGTACTAACCAGGCCCAACTCTGTTTAGCTTCTCAGATCAGACAGGATCAGGCATTGTCAGAGTGGTTTGGACGTAAACAACAGTCTGGAAATGTGTGCCTTGCCTTGCCTTGCCTTGCCTTGCCTTGCGCCCAGAAGGAAAATTCTTGCCTTGCGAGCAGAAGGAAAATTCAAACAGATTTCTGCAAGAAGACAAAATAAAATGCTTACAGTACCTGGTATTCCTAGGCAGTCTCCCACTCAAGTACTAACCAGGCCCAACTCTGTTTAGCTTCTGAGATCAGACGGGATCAGGCGTTGTCAGAGTGGTTTGGCCGTAAGCAACAGCTTGTTGGAAATGTGCCGTTTTTCTTGCCTTGCGATCAGAAGGAAAATTCTTGCCTTGCGACCAGAAGGAAAATTCAAACAGATTTCTGCAAGAAGACAAAATAAAATGCTTACAGTACCTGGTATTCCTAGGCAGTCTCACACTCAAGTACTAACCAGGCCCAACTCTGTTTAGCTTCTCAGATCAGACAGGATCAGGCATTGTCAGAGTGGTTTGGACGTAAACAACAGTCTGGAAATGTGTGCCTTGCCTTGCCTTGCCTTGCCTTGCCTTGCGCCCAGAAGGAAAATTCTTGCCTTGCGAGCAGAAGGAAAATTCAAACAGATTTCTGCAAGAAGACAAAATAAAATGCTTACAGTACCTGGTATTCCTAGGCAGTCTCCCACTCAAGTACTAACCAGGCCCAACTCTGTTTAGCTTCTGAGATCAGACGGGATCAGGCGTTGTCAGAGTGGTTTGGCCGTAAGCAACAGCTTGTTGGAAATGTGCCGTTTTTCTTGCCTTGCGATCAGAAGGAAAATTCTTGCCTTGCGACCAGAAGGAAAATTCAAACAGATTTCTGCAAGAAGACAAAATAAAATGCTTACAGTACCTGGTATTCCTAGGCAGTCTCACACTCAAGTACTAACCAGGCCCAACTCTGTTTAGCTTCTCAGATCAGACAGGATCAGGCATTGTCAGAGTGGTTTGGACGTAAACAACAGTCTGGAAATGTGTGCCTTGCCTTGCCTTGCCTTGCCTTGCCTTGCCTTGCCTTGCCTTGCCTTGCCTTGCCTTGCCTTGCCTTGCCTTGCCTTGCGCCCAGAAGGAAAATTCTTGCCTTGCGAGCAGAAGGAAAATTCAAACAGATTTCTGCAAGAAGACAAAATAAAATGCTTACAGTACCTGGTATTCCTAGGCAGTCTCCCACTCAAGTACTAACCAGGCCCAACTCTGTTTAGCTTCTGAGATCAGACGGGATCAGGCGTTGTCAGAGTGGTTTGGCCGTAAGCAACAGCTTGTTGGAAATGTGCCGTTTTTCTTGCCTTGCGATCAGAAGGAAAATTCTTGCCTTGCGACCAGAAGGAAAATTCAAACAGATTTCTGCAAGAAGACAAAATAAAATGCTTACAGTACCTGGTATTCCTAGGCAGTCTCACACTCAAGTACTAACCAGGCCCAACTCTGTTTAGCTTCTCAGATCAGACAGGATCAGGCATTGTCAGAGTGGTTTGGAC
Source organism: Neoarius graeffei (assembly GCF_027579695.1). Classification (NCBI taxonomy): domain Eukaryota; kingdom Metazoa; phylum Chordata; class Actinopteri; order Siluriformes; family Ariidae; genus Neoarius; species Neoarius graeffei. The sequence continues at coordinate 1,038,195 of NW_026869982.1, forward strand.
GTAAACAACAGTCTGGAAATGTGTGCCTTGCCTTGCCTTGCCTTGCCTTGCGCCCAGAAGGAAAATTCTTGCCTTGCGAGCAGAAGGAAAATTCAAACAGATTTCTGCAAGAAGACAAAATAAAATGCTTACAGTACCTGGTATTCCTAGGCAGTCTCCCACTCAAGTACTAACCAGGCCCAACTCTGTTTAGCTTCTGAAATCAGACGGGATCAGGCATTGTCAGAGTGGTTTGGCCGTGAGCAACAGTTTGCTGGAAATGTGCCGTTTTTCTTGCCTTGCCTTGCCTTGCACCCAGAAGGAAAATTATTGCCTTGCGAGCAGAAGGAAAATTCAAACAGATTTCTGCAAGAAGACAAAATAAAATGCTTACAGTACCTGGTATTCCTAGGCAGTCTCCCACTCAAGTACTAACCAGGCCCAACTCTGTTTAGCTTCTGAGATCAGACGGGATCAGGCGTTGTCAGAGTGGTTTGGCCGTAAGCAACAGCTTGTTGGAAATGTGCCGTTTTTCTTGCCTTGCGATCAGAAGGAAAATTCTTGCCTTGCGACCAGAAGGAAAATTCAAACAGATTTCTGCAAGAAGACAAAATAAAATGCTTACAGTACCTGGTATTCCTAGGCAGTCTCACACTCAAGTACTAACCAGGCCCAACTCTGTTTAGCTTCTCAGATCAGACAGGATCAGGCATTGTCAGAGTGGTTTGGACGTAAACAACAGTCTGGAAATGTGTGCCTTGCCTTGCCTTGCCTTGCCTTGCCTTGCGCCCAGAAGGAAAATTCTTGCCTTGCGAGCAGAAGGAAAATTCAAACAGATTTCTGCAAGAAGACAAAATAAAATGCTTACAGTACCTGGTATTCCTAGGCAGTCTCCCACTCAAGTACTAACCAGGCCCAACTCTGTTTAGCTTCTGAAATCAGACGGGATCAGGCATTGTCAGAGTGGTTTGGCCGTGAGCAACAGTTTGCTGGAAATGTGCCGTTTTTCTTGCCTTGCCTTGCCTTGCGCCCAGAAGGAAAATTATTGCCTTGCTAGCAGAAGGAAAATTCAAACAGATTTCTGCAAGAAGACAAAATAAAATGCTTACAGTACCTGGTATTCCTAGGCAGTCTCCCACCCAAGTACTAACCAGGCCCAACTCTGTTTAGCTTCTGAGATCAGACGGGATCAGGCGTTGTCAGAGTGGTTTGGCCGTAAGCAATAGCTTGTTGGAAATGTGCCGTTTTTCTTGCCTTGCGATCAGAAGGAAAATTCTTGCCTTGCGACCAGAAGGAAAATTCAAACAGATTTCTGCAAGAAGACAAAATAAAATGCTTACAGTACCTGGTATTCCTAGGCAGTCTCACACTCAAGTACTAACCAGGCCCAACTCTGTTTAGCTTCTGAGATCAGACGGGATCAGGCGTTGTCAGAGTGGTTTGGCCGTAAGCAACAGCTTGTTGGAAATGTGCCGTTTTTCTTGCCTTGCGATCAGAAGGAAAATTCTTGCCTTGCGACCAGAAGGAAAATTCAAACAGATTTCTGCAAGAAGACAAAATAAAATGCTTACAGTACCTGGTATTCCTAGGCAGTCTCCCACTCAAGTACTAACCAGGCCCAACTCTGTTTAGCTTCTGAGATCAGACGGGATCAGGCGTTGTCAGAGTGGTTTGGCCGTAAGCAACAGCTTGTTGGAAATGTGCCGTTTTTCTTGCCTTGCGATCAGAAGGAAAATTCTTGCCTTGCGACCAGAAGGAAAATTCAAACAGATTTCTGCAAGAAGACAAAATAAAATGCTTACAGTACCTGGTATTCCTAGGCAGTCTCACACTCAAGTACTAACCAGGCCCAACTCTGTTTAGCTTCTCAGATCAGACAGGATCAGGCATTGTCAGAGTGGTTTGGACGTAAACAACAGTCTGGAAATGTGTGCCTTGCCTTGCCTTGCCTTGCCTTGCCTTGCCTTGCCTTGCCTTGCGCCCAGAAGGAAAATTCTTGCCTTGCGAGCAGAAGGAAAATTCAAACAGATTTCTGCAAGAAGACAAAATAAAATGCTTACAGTACCTGGTATTCCTAGGCAGTCTCCCACTCAAGTACTAACCAGGCCCAACTCTGTTTAGCTTCTGAGATCAGACGGGATCAGGCGTTGTCAGAGTGGTTTGGCCGTAAGCAACAGCTTGTTGGAAATGTGCCGTTTTTCTTGCCTTGCGATCAGAAGGAAAATTCTTGCCTTGCGACCAGAAGGAAAATTCAAACAGATTTCTGCAAGAAGACAAAATAAAATGCTTACAGTACCTGGTATTCCTAGGCAGTCTCACACTCAAGTACTAACCAGGCCCAACTCTGTTTAGCTTCTCAGATCAGACAGGATCAGGCATTGTCAGAGTGGTTTGGACGTAAACAACAGTCTGGAAATGTGTGCCTTGCCTTGCCTTGCCTTGCCTTGCGCCCAGAAGGAAAATTCTTGCCTTGCGAGCAGAAGGAAAATTCAAACAGATTTCTGCAAGAAGACAAAATAAAATGCTTACAGTACCTGGTATTCCTAGGCAGTCTCCCACTCAAGTACTAACCAGGCCCAACTCTGTTTAGCTTCTGAAATCAGACGGGATCAGGCATTGTCAGAGTGGTTTGGCCGTGAGCAACAGTTTGCTGGAAATGTGCCGTTTTTCTTGCCTTGCCTTGCCTTGCACCCAGAAGGAAAATTATTGCCTTGCGAGCAGAAGGAAAATTCAAACAGATTTCTGCAAGAAGACAAAATAAAATGCTTACAGTACCTGGTATTCCTAGGCAGTCTCCCACTCAAGTACTAACCAGGCCCAACTCTGTTTAGCTTCTGAGATCAGACGGGATCAGGCGTTGTCAGAGTGGTTTGGCCGTAAGCAACAGCTTGTTGGAAATGTGCCGTTTTTCTTGCCTTGCGATCAGAAGGAAAATTCTTGCCTTGCGACCAGAAGGAAAATTCAAACAGATTTCTGCAAGAAGACAAAATAAAATGCTTACAGTACCTGGTATTCCTAGGCAGTCTCACACTCAAGTACTAACCAGGCCCAACTCTGTTTAGCTTCTCAGATCAGACAGGATCAGGCATTGTCAGAGTGGTTTGGACGTAAACAACAGTCTGGAAATGTGTGCCTTGCCTTGCCTTGCCTTGCCTTGCCTTGCGCCCAGAAGGAAAATTCTTGCCTTGCGAGCAGAAGGAAAATTCAAACAGATTTCTGCAAGAAGACAAAATAAAATGCTTACAGTACCTGGTATTCCTAGGCAGTCTCCCACTCAAGTACTAACCAGGCCCAACTCTGTTTAGCTTCTGAAATCAGACGGGATCAGGCATTGTCAGAGTGGTTTGGCCGTGAGCAACAGTTTGCTGGAAATGTGCCGTTTTTCTTGCCTTGCCTTGCCTTGCGCCCAGAAGGAAAATTATTGCCTTGCTAGCAGAAGGAAAATTCAAACAGATTTCTGCAAGAAGACAAAATAAAATGCTTACAGTACCTGGTATTCCTAGGCAGTCTCCCACTCAAGTACTAACCAGGCCCAACTCTGTTTAGCTTCTGAGATCAGACGGGATCAGGCGTTGTCAGAGTGGTTTGGCCGTAAGCAATAGCTTGTTGGAAATGTGCCGTTTTTCTTGCCTTGCGATCAGAAGGAAAATTCTTGCCTTGCGACCAGAAGGAAAATTCAAACAGATTTCTGCAAGAAGACAAAATAAAATGCTTACAGTACCTGGTATTCCTAGGCAGTCTCACACTCAAGTACTAACCAGGCCCAACTCTGTTTAGCTTCTCAGATCAGACAGGATCAGGCATTGTCAGAGTGGTTTGGACGTAAACAACAGTCTGGAAATGTGTGCCTTGCCTTGCCTTGCCTTGCCTTGCGCCCAGAAGGAAAATTCTTGCCTTGCGAGCAGAAGGAAAATTCAAACAGATTTCTGCAAGAAGACAAAATAAAATGCTTACAGTACCTGGTATTCCTAGGCAGTCTCCCACTCAAGTACTAACCAGGCCCAACTCTGTTTAGCTTCTGAGATCAGACGGGATCAGGCGTTCTCAGAGTGGTTTGGCCGTAAGCAACAGCTTGTTGGAAATGTGCCGTTTTTCTTGCCTTGCGATCAGAAGGAAAATTCTTGCCTTGCGACCAGAAGGAAAATTCAAACAGATTTCTGCAAGAAGACAAAATAAAATGCTTACAGTACCTGGTATTCCTAGGCAGTCTCACACTCAAGTACTAACCAGGCCCAACTCTGTTTAGCTTCTCAGATCAGACAGGATCAGGCATTGTCAGAGTGGTTTGGACGTAAACAACAGTCTGGAAATGTGTGCCTTGCCTTGCCTTGCCTTGCGCCCAGAAGGAAAATTCTTGCCTTGCGAGCAGAAGGAAAATTCAAACAGATTTCTGCAAGAAGACAAAATAAAATGCTTACAGTACCTGGTATTCCTAGGCAGTCTCCCACTCAAGTACTAACCAGGCAAAACTCTGTTTAGCTTCTGAAATCAGACGGGATCAGGCATTGTCAGAGTGGTTTGGCCGTGAGCAACAGTTTGCTGGAAATGTGCCGTTTTTCTTGCCTTGCCTTGCCTTGCGCCCAGAAGGAAAATTATTGCCTTGCGAGCAGAAGGAAAATTCAAACAGATTTCTGCAAGAAGACAAAATAAAATGCTTACAGTACCTGGTATTCCTAGGCAGTCTCCCACTCAAGTACTAACCAGGCCCAACTCTGTTTAGCTTCTGAGATCAGACGGGATCAGGCGTTGTCAGAGTGGTTTGGCCGTAAGCAACAGCTCGTTGGAAATGTGCCGTTTTTCTTGCCTTGCGATCAGAAGGAAAATTCTTGCCTTGCGACCAGAAGGAAAATTCAAACAGATTTCTGCAAGAAGACAAAATAAAATGCTTACAGTACCTGGTATTCCTAGGCAGTCTCACACTCAAGTACTAACCAGGCCCAACTCTGTTTAGCTTCTCAGATCAGACAGGATCAGGCATTGTCAGAGTGGTTTGGACGTAAACAACAGTCTGGAAATGTGTGCCTTGCCTTGCCTTGCCTTGCCTTGCGCCCAGAAGGAAAATTCTTGCCTTGCGAGCAGAAGGAAAATTCAAACAGATTTCTGCAAGAAGACAAAATAAAATGCTTACAGTACCTGGTATTCCTAGGCAGTCTCCCACTCAAGTACTAACCAGGCCCAACTCTGTTTAGCTTCTGAAATCAGACGGGATCAGGCATTGTCAGAGTGGTTTGGCCGTGAGCAACAGTTTGCTGGAAATGTGCCGTTTTTCTTGCCTTGCCTTGCCTTGCACCCAGAAGGAAAATTATTGCCTTGCGAGCAGAAGGAAAATTCAAACAGATTTCTGCAAGAAGACAAAATAAAATGCTTACAGTACCTGGTATTCCTAGGCAGTCTCCCACTCAAGTACTAAGCAGGCCCAACTCTGTTTAGCTTCTGAGATCAGACGGGATCAGGCGTTGTCAGAGTGGTTTGGCCGTAAGCAACAGCTTGTTGGAAATGTGCCGTTTTTCTTGCCTTGCGATCAGAAGGAAAATTCTTGCCTTGCGACCAGAAGGAAAATTCAAACAGATTTCTGCAAGAAGACAAAATAAAATGCTTACAGTACCTGGTATTCCTAGGCAGTCTCACACTCAAGTACTAACCAGGCCCAACTCTGTTTAGCTTCTCAGATCAGACAGGATCAGGCATTGTCAGAGTGGTTTGGACGTAAACAACAGTCTGGAAATGTGTGCCTTGCCTTGCCTTGCCTTGCCTTGCCTTGCGCCCAGAAGGAAAATTCTTGCCTTGCGAGCAGAAGGAAAATTCAAACAGATTTCTGCAAGAAGACAAAATAAAATGCTTACAGTACCTGGTATTCCTAGGCAGTCTCCCACTCAAGTTCTAACCAGGCCCAACTCTGTTTAGCTTCTGAAATCAGACGGGATCAGGCATTGTCAGAGTGGTTTGGCCGTGAGCAACAGTTTGCTGGAAATGTGCCGTTTTTCTTGCCTTGCCTTGCCTTGCGCCCAGAAGGAAAATTATTGCCTTGCTAGCAGAAGGAAAATTCAAACAGATTTCTGCAAGAAGACAAAATAAAATGCTTACAGTACCTGGTATTCCTAGGCAGTCTCCCACTCAAGTACTAACCAGGCCCAACTCTGTTTAGCTTCTGAGATCAGACGGGATCAGGCGTTGTCAGAGTGGTTTGGCCGTAAGCAATAGCTTGTTGGAAATGTGCCGTTTTTCTTGCCTTGCGATCAGAAGGAAAATTCTTGCCTTGCGACCAGAAGGAAAATTCAAACAGATTTCTGCAAGAAGACAAAATAAAATGCTTACAGTACCTGGTATTCCTAGGCAGTCTCACACTCAAGTACTAACCAGGCCCAACTCTGTTTAGCTTCTCAGATCAGACAGGATCAGGCATTGTCAGAGTGGTTTGGACGTAAACAACAGTCTGGAAATGTGTGCCTTGCCTTGCCTTGCCTTGCCTTGCCTTGCCTTGCCTTGCCTTGCTCCCAGAAGGAAAATTCTTGCCTTGCGAGCAGAAGGAAAATTCAAACAGATTTCTGCAAGAAGACAAAATAAAATGCTTACAGTACCTGGTATTCCTAGGCAGTCTCCCACCCAAGTACTAACCAGGCCCAACTCTGTTTAGCTTCTGAGATCAGACGGGATCAGGCGTTGTCAGAGTGGTTTGGCCGTAAGCAATAGCTTGTTGGAAATGTGCCGTTTTTCTTGCCTTGCGATCAGAAGGAAAATTCTTGCCTTGCGACCAGAAGGAAAATTCAAACAGATTTCTGCAAGAAGACAAAATAAAATGCTTACAGTACCTGGTATTCCTAGGCAGTCTCACACTCAAGTACTAACCAGGCCCAACTCTGTTTAGCTTCTGAGATCAGACGGGATCAGGCGTTGTCAGAGTGGTTTGGCCGTAAGCAACAGCTTGTTGGAAATGTGCCGTTTTTCTTGCCTTGCGATCAGAAGGAAAATTCTTGCCTTGCGACCAGAAGGAAAATTCAAACAGATTTCTGCAAGAAGACAAAATAAAATGCTTACAGTACCTGGTATTCCTAGGCAGTCTCACACTCAAGTACTAACCAGGCCCAACTCTGTTTAGCTTCTCAGATCAGACAGGATCAGGCATTGTCAGAGTGGTTTGGACGTAAACAACAGTCTGGAAATGTGTGCCTTGCCTTGCCTTGCCTTGCCTTGCCTTGCCTTGCCTTGCCTTGCTCCCAGAAGGAAAATTCTTGCCTTGCGAGCAGAAGGAAAATTCAAACAGATTTCTGCAAGAAGACAAAATAAAATGCTTACAGTACCTGGTATTCCTAGGCAGTCTCACACTCAAGTACTAACCAGGCCCAACTCTGTTTAGCTTCTCAGATCAGACAGGATCAGGCATTGTCAGAGTGGTTTGGACGTAAACAACAGTCTGGAAATGTGTGCCGTGCCTTGCCTTGCCTTGCCTTGCCTTGCCTTGCCTTGCCTTGCTCCCAGAAGGAAAATTCTTGCCTTGCGAGCAGAAGGAAAATTCAAACAGATTTCTGCAAGAAGACAAAATAAAATGCTTACAGTACCTGGTATTCCTAGGCAGTCTCACACTCAAGTACTAACCAGGCCCAACTCTGTTTAGCTTCTCAGATCAGACAGGATCAGGCATTGTCAGAGTGGTTTGGACGTAAACAGCAGTCTGGAAATGTGTGCCTTGCCTTGCCTTGCCTTGCCTTGCGCCCAGAAGGAAAATTCTTGCCTTGCGAGCAGAAGGAAAATTCAAACAGATTTCTGCAAGAAGACAAAATAAAATGCTTACAGTACCTGGTATTCCTAGGCAGTCTCCCACTCAAGTACTAACCAGGCCCCACTCTGTTTAGCTTCTGAAATCAGACGGGATCAGGCATTGTCAGAGTGGTTTGGCCGTGAGCAACAGTTTGCTGGAAATGTGCCGTTTTTCTTGCCTTGCCTTGCCTTGCGCCCAGAAGGAAAATTATTGCCTTGCGAGCAGAAGGAAAATTCAAACAGATTTCTGCAAGAAGACAAAATAAAATGCTTACAGTACCTGGTATTCCTAGGCAGTCTCCCACTCAAGTACTAACCAGGCCCAACTCTGTTTAGCTTCTGAGATCAGACGGGATCAGGCGTTGTCAGAGTGGTTTGGCCGTAAGCAACAGCTTGTTGGAAATGTGCCGTTTTTCTTGCCTTGCGATCAGAAGGAAAATTCTTGCCTTGCGACCAGAAGGAAAATTCAAACAGATTTCTGCAAGAAGACAAAATAAAATGCTTACAGTACCTAGTATTCCTAGGCAGTCTAACACTCAAGTACTAACCAGGCCCAACTCTGTTTAGCTTCTCAGATCAGACAGGATCAGGCATTGTCAGAGTGGTTTGGACGTAAACAACAGTCTGGAAATGTGTGCCTTGCCTTGCCTTGCCTTGCCTTGCGCCCAGAAGGAAAATTCTTGCCTTGCGAGCAGAAGGAAAATTCAAACAGATTTCTGCAAGAAGACAAAATAAAATGCTTACAGTACCTGGTATTCCTAGGCAGTCTCCCACTCAAGTACTAACCAGGCCCAACTCTGTTTAGCTTCTGAGATCAGACGGGATCAGGCGTTCTCAGAGTGGTTTGGCCGTAAGCAACAGCTTGTTGGAAATGTGCCGTTTTTCTTGCCTTGCGATCAGAAGGAAAATTCTTGCCTTGCGACCAGAAGGAAAATTCAAACAGATTTCTGCAAGAAGACAAAATAAAATGCTTACAGTACCTGGTATTCCTAGGCAGTCTCACACTCAAGTACTAACCAGGCCCAACTCTGTTTAGCTTCTCAGATCAGACAGGATCAGGCATTGTCAGAGTGGTTTGGACGTAAACAACAGTCTGGAAATGTGTGCCTTGCCTTGCCTTGCCTTGCGCCCAGAAGGAAAATTCTTGCCTTGCGAGCAGAAGGAAAATTCAAACAGATTTCTGCAAGAAGACAAAATAAAATGCTTACAGTACCTGGTATTCCTAGGCAGTCTCCCACTCAAGTACTAACCAGGCAAAACTCTGTTTAGCTTCTGAAATCAGACGGGATCAGGCATTGTCAGAGTGGTTTGGCCGTGAGCAACAGTTTGCTGGAAATGTGCCGTTTTTCTTGCCTTGCCTTGCCTTGCGCCCAGAAGGAAAATTATTGCCTTGCGAGCAGAAGGAAAATTCAAACAGATTTCTGCAAGAAGACAAAATAAAATGCTTACAGTACCTGGTATTCCTAGGCAGTCTCCCACTCAAGTACTAACCAGGCCCAACTCTGTTTAGCTTCTGAGATCAGACGGGATCAGGCGTTGTCAGAGTGGTTTGGCCGTAAGCAACAGCTCGTTGGAAATGTGCCGTTTTTCTTGCCTTGCGATCAGAAGGAAAATTCTTGCCTTGCGACCAGAAGGAAAATTCAAACAGATTTCTGCAAGAAGACAAAATAAAATGCTTACAGTACCTGGTATTCCTAGGCAGTCTCACACTCAAGTACTAACCAGGCCCAACTCTGTTTAGCTTCTCAGATCAGACAGGATCAGGCATTGTCAGAGTGGTTTGGACGTAAACAACAGTCTGGAAATGTGTGCCTTGCCTTGCCTTGCCTTGCCTTGCGCCCAGAAGGAAAATTCTTGCCTTGCGAGCAGAAGGAAAATTCAAACAGATTTCTGCAAGAAGACAAAATAAAATGCTTACAGTACCTGGTATTCCTAGGCAGTCTCCCACTCAAGTACTAACCAGGCCCAACTCTGTTTAGCTTCTGAAATCAGACGGGATCAGGCATTGTCAGAGTGGTTTGGCCGTGAGCAACAGTTTGCTGGAAATGTGCCGTTTTTCTTGCCTTGCCTTGCCTTGCACCCAGAAGGAAAATTATTGCCTTGCGAGCAGAAGGAAAATTCAAACAGATTTCTGCAAGAAGACAAAATAAAATGCTTACAGTACCTGGTATTCCTAGGCAGTCTCCCACTCAAGTACTAACCAGGCCCAACTCTGTTTAGCTTCTGAGATCAGACGGGATCAGGCGTTGTCAGAGTGGTTTGGCCGTAAGCAACAGCTTGTTGGAAATGTGCCGTTTTTCTTGCCTTGCGATCAGAAGGAAAATTCTTGCCTTGCGACCAGAAGGAAAATTCAAACAGATTTCTGCAAGAAGACAAAATAAAATGCTTACAGTACCTGGTATTCCTAGGCAGTCTCACACTCAAGTACTAACCAGGCCCAACTCTGTTTAGCTTCTCAGATCAGACAGGATCAGGCATTGTCAGAGTGGTTTGGACGTAAACAACAGTCTGGAAATGTGTGCCTTGCCTTGCCTTGCCTTGCCTTGCCTTGCGCCCAGAAGGAAAATTCTTGCCTTGCGAGCAGAAGGAAAATTCAAACAGATTTCTGCAAGAAGACAAAATAAAATGCTTACAGTACCTGGTATTCCTAGGCAGTCTCCCACTCAAGTACTAACCAGGCCCAACTCTGTTTAGCTTCTGAAATCAGACGGGATCAGGCATTGTCAGAGTGGTTTGGCCGTGAGCAACAGTTTGCTGGAAATGTGCCGTTTTTCTTGCCTTGCCTTGCCTTGCGCCCAGAAGGAAAATTATTGCCTTGCTAGCAGAAGGAAAATTCAAACAGATTTCTGCAAGAAGACAAAATAAAATGCTTACAGTACCTGGTATTCCTAGGCAGTCTCCCACTCAAGTACTAACCAGGCCCAACTCTGTTTAGCTTCTGAGATCAGACGGGATCAGGCGTTGTCAGAGTGGTTTGGCCGTAAGCAATAGCTTGTTGGAAATGTGCCGTTTTTCTTGCCTTGCGATCAGAAGGAAAATTCTTGCCTTGCGACCAGAAGGAAAATTCAAACAGATTTCTGCAAGAAGACAAAATAAAATGCTTACAGTACCTGGTATTCCTAGGCAGTCTCACACTCAAGTACTAACCAGGCCCAACTCTGTTTAGCTTCTCAGATCAGACAGGATCAGGCATTGTCAGAGTGGTTTGGACGTAAACAACAGTCTGGAAATGTGTGCCTTGCCTTGCCTTGCCTTGCCTTGCGCCCAGAAGGAAAATTCTTGCCTTGCGAGCAGAAGGAAAATTCAAACAGATTTCTGCAAGAAGACAAAATAAAATGCTTACAGTACCTGGTATTCCTAGGCAGTCTCCCACTCAAGTACTAACCAGGCCCAACTCTGTTTAGCTTCTGAGATCAGACGGGATCAGGCGTTCTCAGAGTGGTTTGGCCGTAAGCAACAGCTTGTTGGAAATGTGCCGTTTTTCTTGCCTTGCGATCAGAAGGAAAATTCTTGCCTTGCGACCAGAAGGAAAATTCAAACAGATTTCTGCAAGAAGACAAAATAAAATGCTTACAGTACCTGGTATTCCTAGGCAGTCTCACACTCAAGTACTAACCAGGCCCAACTCTGTTTAGCTTCTCAGATCAGACAGGATCAGGCATTGTCAGAGTGGTTTGGACGTAAACAACAGTCTGGAAATGTGTGCCTTGCCTTGCCTTGCCTTGCGCCCAGAAGGAAAATTCTTGCCTTGCGAGCAGAAGGAAAATTCAAACAGATTTCTGCAAGAAGACAAAATAAAATGCTTACAGTACCTGGTATTCCTAGGCAGTCTCCCACTCAAGTACTAACCAGGCAAAACTCTGTTTAGCTTCTGAAATCAGACGGGATCAGGCATTGTCAGAGTGGTTTGGCCGTGAGCAACAGTTTGCTGGAAATGTGCCGTTTTTCTTGCCTTGCCTTGCCTTGCGCCCAGAAGGAAAATTATTGCCTTGCGAGCAGAAGGAAAATTCAAACAGATTTCTGCAAGAAGACAAAATAAAATGCTTACAGTACCTGGTATTCCTAGGCAGTCTCCCACTCAAGTACTAACCAGGCCCAACTCTGTTTAGCTTCTGAGATCAGACGGGATCAGGCGTTGTCAGAGTGGTTTGGCCGTAAGCAACAGCTTGTTGGAAATGTGCCGTTTTTCTTGCCTTGCGATCAGAAGGAAAATTCTTGCCTTGCGACCAGAAGGAAAATTCAAACAGATTTCTGCAAGAAGACAAAATAAAATGCTTACAGTACCTGGTATTCCTAGGCAGTCTCACACTCAAGTACTAACCAGGCCCAACTCTGTTTAGCTTCTCAGATCAGACAGGATCAGGCATTGTCAGAGTGGTTTGGACGTAAACAACAGTCTGGAAATGTGTGCCTTGCCTTGCCTTGCCTTGCCTTGCGCCCAGAAGGAAAATTCTTGCCTTGCGAGCAGAAGGAAAATTCAAACAGATTTCTGCAAGAAGACAAAATAAAATGCTTACAGTACCTGGTATTCCTAGGCAGTCTCCCACTCAAGTACTAACCAGGCCCAACTCTGTTTAGCTTCTGAAATCAGACGGGATCAGGCATTGTCAGAGTGGTTTGGCCGTGAGCAACAGTTTGCTGGAAATGTGCCGTTTTTCTTGCCTTGCCTTGCCTTGCACCCAGAAGGAAAATTATTGCCTTGCGAGCAGAAGGAAAATTCAAACAGATTTCTGCAAGAAGACAAAATAAAATGCTTACAGTACCTGGTATTCCTAGGCAGTCTCCCACTCAAGTACTAACCAGGCCCAACTCTGTTTAGCTTCTGAGATCAGACGGGATCAGGCGTTGTCAGAGTGGTTTGGCCGTAAGCAACAGCTTGTTGGAAATGTGCCGTTTTTCTTGCCTTGCGATCAGAAGGAAAATTCTTGCCTTGCGACCAGAAGGAAAATTCAAACAGATTTCTGCAAGAAGACAAAATAAAATGCTTACAGTACCTGGTATTCCTAGGCAGTCTCACACTCAAGTACTAACCAGGCCCAACTCTGTTTAGCTTCTCAGATCAGACAGGATCAGGCATTGTCAGAGTGGTTTGGACGTAAACAACAGTCTGGAAATGTGTGCCTTGCCTTGCCTTGCCTTGCCTTGCCTTGCGCCCAGAAGGAAAATTCTTGCCTTGCGAGCAGAAGGAAAATTCAAACAGATTTCTGCAAGAAGACAAAATAAAATGCTTACAGTACCTGGTATTCCTAGGCAGTCTCCCACTCAAGTACTAACCAGGCCCAACTCTGTTTAGCTTCTGAAATCAGACGGGATCAGGCATTGTCAGAGTGGTTTGGCCGTGAGCAACAGTTTGCTGGAAATGTGCCGTTTTTCTTGCCTTGCCTTGCCTTGCGCCCAGAAGGAAAATTATTGCCTTGCTAGCAGAAGGAAAATTCAAACAGATTTCTGCAAGAAGACAAAATAAAATGCTTACAGTACCTGGTATTCCTAGGCAGTCTCCCACTCAAGTACTAACCAGGCCCAACTCTGTTTAGCTTCTGAGATCAGACGGGATCAGGCGTTGTCAGAGTGGTTTGGCCGTAAGCAATAGCTTGTTGGAAATGTGCCGTTTTTCTTGCCTTGCGATCAGAAGGAAAATTCTTGCCTTGCGACCAGAAGGAAAATTCAAACAGATTTCTGCAAGAAGACAAAATAAAATGCTTACAGTACCTGGTATTCCTAGGCAGTCTCACACTCAAGTACTAACCAGGCCCAACTCTGTTTAGCTTCTCAGATCAGACAGGATCAGGCATTGTCAGAGTGGTTTGGACGTAAACAACAGTCTGGAAATGTGTGCCTTGCCTTGCCTTGCCTTGCCTTGCCTTGCCTTGCCTTGCCTTGCTCCCAGAAGGAAAATTCTTGCCTTGCGAGCAGAAGGAAAATTCAAACAGATTTCTGCAAGAAGACAAAATAAAATGCTTACAGTACCTGGTATTCCTAGGCAGTCTCCCACCCAAGTACTAACCAGGCCCAACTCTGTTTAGCTTCTGAGATCAGACGGGATCAGGCGTTGTCAGAGTGGTTTGGCCGTAAGCAATAGCTTGTTGGAAATGTGCCGTTTTTCTTGCCTTGCGATCAGAAGGAAAATTCTTGCCTTGCGACCAGAAGGAAAATTCAAACAGATTTCTGCAAGAAGACAAAATAAAATGCTTACAGTACCTGGTATTCCTAGGCAGTCTCACACTCAAGTACTAACCAGGCCCAACTCTGTTTAGCTTCTGAGATCAGACGGGATCAGGCGTTGTCAGAGTGGTTTGGCCGTAAGCAACAGCTTGTTGGAAATGTGCCGTTTTTCTTGCCTTGCGATCAGAAGGAAAATTCTTGCCTTGCGACCAGAAGGAAAATTCAAACAGATTTCTGCAAGAAGACAAAATAAAATGCTTACAGTACCTGGTATTCCTAGGCAGTCTCACACTCAAGTACTAACCAGGCCCAACTCTGTTTAGCTTCTCAGATCAGACAGGATCAGGCATTGTCAGAGTGGTTTGGACGTAAACAACAGTCTGGAAATGTGTGCCTTGCCTTGCCTTGCCTTGCCTTGCCTTGCCTTGCCTTGCTCCCAGAAGGAAAATTCTTGCCTTGCGAGCAGAAGGAAAATTCAAACAGATTTCTGCAAGAAGACAAAATAAAATGCTTACAGTACCTGGTATTCCTAGGCAGTCTCACACTCAAGTACTAACCAGGCCCAACTCTGTTTAGCTTCTCAGATCAGACAGGATCAGGCATTGTCAGAGTGGTTTGGACGTAAACAACAGTCTGGAAATGTGTGCCTTGCCTTGCCTTGCCTTGCCTTGCCTTGCCTTGCCTTGCCTTGCTCCCAGAAGGAAAATTCTTGCCTTGCGAGCAGAAGGAAAATTCAAACAGATTTCTGCAAGAAGACAAAATAAAATGCTTACAGTACCTGGTATTCCTAGGCAGTCTCACACTCAAGTACTAACCAGGCCCAACTCTGTTTAGCTTCTCAGATCAGACAGGATCAGGCATTGTCAGAGTGGTTTGGACGTAAACAGCAGTCTGGAAATGTGTGCCTTGCCTTGCCTTGCCTTGCCTTGCGCCCAGAAGGAAAATTCTTGCCTTGCGAGCAGAAGGAAAATTCAAACAGATTTCTGCAAGAAGACAAAATAAAATGCTTACAGTACCTGGTATTCCTAGGCAGTCTCCCACTCAAGTACTAACCAGGCCCAACTCTGTTTAGCTTCTGAAATCAGACGGGATCAGGCATTGTCAGAGTGGTTTGGCCGTGAGCAACAGCTTGCTGGAAATGTGCCGTTTTTCTTGCCTTGCCTTGCCTTGCGCCCAGAAGGAAAATTATTGCCTTGCGAGCAGAAGGAAAATTCAAACAGATTTCTGCAAGAAGACAAAATAAAATGCTTACAGTACCTGGTATTCCTAGGCAGTCTCCCACTCAAGTACTAACCAGGCCCAACTCTGTTTAGCTTCTGAGATCAGACGGGATCAGGCGTTGTCAGAGTGGTTTGGCCGTAAGCAACAGCTTGTTGGAAATGTGCCGTTTTTCTTGCCTTGCGATCAGAAGGAAAATTCTTGCCTTGCGACCAGAAGGAAAATTCAAACAGATTTCTGCAAGAAGACAAAATAAAATGCTTACAGTACCTGGTATTCCTAGGCAGTCTAACACTCAAGTACTAACCAGGCCCAACTCTGTTTAGCTTCTCAGATCAGACAGGATCAGGCATTGTCAGAGTGGTTTGGACGTAAACAACAGTCTGGAAATGTGTGCCTTGCCTTGCCTTGCCTTGCCTTGCGCCCAGAAGGAAAATTCTTGCCTTGCGAGCAGAAGGAAAATTCAAACAGATTTCTGCAAGAAGACAAAATAAAATGCTTACAGTACCTGGTATTCCTAGGCAGTCTCCCACTCAAGTACTAACCAGGCCCAACTCTGTTTAGCTTCTGAGATCAGACGGGATCAGGCGTTCTCAGAGTGGTTTGGCCGTAAGCAACAGCTTGTTGGAAATGTGCCGTTTTTCTTGCCTTGCGATCAGAAGGAAAATTCTTGCCTTGCGACCAGAAGGAAAATTCAAACAGATTTCTGCAAGAAGACAAAATAAAATGCTTACAGTACCTGGTATTCCTAGGCAGTCTCACACTCAAGTACTAACCAGGCCCAACTCTGTTTAGCTTCTCAGATCAGACAGGATCAGGCATTGTCAGAGTGGTTTGGACGTAAACAACAGTCTGGAAATGTGTGCCTTGCCTTGCCTTGCCTTGCGCCCAGAAGGAAAATTCTTGCCTTGCGAGCAGAAGGAAAATTCAAACAGATTTCTGCAAGAAGACAAAATAAAATGCTTACAGTACCTGGTATTCCTAGGCAGTCTCCCACTCAAGTACTAACCAGGCAAAACTCTGTTTAGCTTCTGAAATCAGACGGGATCAGGCATTGTCAGAGTGGTTTGGCCGTGAGCAACAGTTTGCTGGAAATGTGCCGTTTTTCTTGCCTTGCCTTGCCTTGCGCCCAGAAGGAAAATTCTTGCCTTGCGAGCAGAAGGAAAATTCAAACAGATTTCTGCAAGAAGACAAAATAAAATGCTTACAGTACCTGGTATTCCTAGGCAGTCTCCCACTCAAGTACTAACCAGGCCCAACTCTGTTTAGCTTCTGAAATCAGACGGGATCAGGCATTGTCAGAGTGGTTTGGCCGTGAGCAACAGTTTGCTGGAAATGTGCCGTTTTTCTTGCCTTGCCTTGCCTTGCACCCAGAAGGAAAATTATTGCCTTGCGAGCAGAAGGAAAATTCAAACAGATTTCTGCAAGAAGACAAAATAAAATGCTTACAGTACCTGGTATTCCTAGGCAGTCTCCCACTCAAGTACTAACCAGGCCCAACTCTGTTTAGCTTCTGAGATCAGACGGGATCAGGCGTTGTCAGAGTGGTTTGGCCATAAGCAACAGTTAGTTGGAAATGTGCCGTTTTTCTTGCCTTGCCTTGCGCCCAGAAGGAAAATTCTTGCCTTGCGAGCAGAAGGAAAATTCAAACAGATTTCTGCTAGAAGACAAAATAAAATGCTTACAGTACCTGGTATTCCTAGGCAGTCTCCCACTCAAGTACTAACCAGGCCCAACTCTGTTTAGCTTCTGAGATCAGACGGGATCAGGCGTTGTCAGAGTGGTTTGGCCATAAGCAACAGTTAGTTGGAAATGTGCCGTTTTTCTTGCCTTGCCTTGCGACCAGAAGGAAAATTCTTGCCTTGCGAGCAGAAGGAAAATTCAAACAGATTTCTGCAAGAAGACAAAATAAAATGCTTACAGTACCTGGTATTACTAGGCAGTCTCCCACTCAAGTACTAAACAGGCCCAACTCTGTTTAGCTTCTCAGATCAGACAGGATCAGGCATTGTCAGAGTGGTTTGGACATAAGCAATAGTCTGGAAATGTGCCGTTTTTCTTGCCTTGCCTTGCGATCAGAAGGAAAATTCTTGCCTTGCGACCAGAAGGAAAATTCAAACAGATTTCTGCAAGAAGACAAAATAAAATGCTTACAGTACCTGGTATTCCTAGGCAGTCTCCCACTCAAGTACTAACCAGGCCCAACTCTGTTTAGCTTCTGAGATCAGACGGGATCAGGCGTTGTCAGAGTGGTTTGGCCATAAGCAACAGTTAGTTGGAAATGTGTCGTTTTTCTTGCCTTGCCTTGCCTTGCGCCCAGAAGGAAAATTCTTGCCTTGCGAGCAGAAGGAAAATTCAAACAGATTTCTGCTAGAAGACAAAATAAAATGCTTACAGTACCTGGTATTCCTAGGCAGTCTCCCACTCAAGTACTAACCAGGCCCAACTCTGTTTAGCTTCTGAGATCAGACGGGATCAGGCGTTGTCAGAGTGGTTTGGCCATAAGCAACAGTTAGTTGGAAATGTGCCGTTTTTCTTGCCTTGCCTTGCCTTGCGACCAGAAGGAAAATTCTTGCCTTGCGAGCAGAAGGAAAATTCAAACAGATTTCTGCAAGAAGACAAAATAAAATGCTTACAGTACCTGGTATTCCTAGGCAGTCTCCCACTCAAGTACTAACCAGGCCTAACTCTGTTTAGCTTCTGAGATCAGATGGGATCAGGCGTTGTCAGAGTGGTTTGGCCATAAGCAACAGTGAGTTGGAAATGTGCCGTTTTTCTTGCCTTGCCTTGCCTTGCGCCCAGAAGGAAAATTCTTGCCTTGCGAGCAGAAGGAAAATTCAAACAGATTTCTGCTAGAAGACAAAATAAAATGCTTACAGTACCTGGTATTCCTAGGCAGTCTCCCACTCAAGTACTATCCAGGCCCAACTCTGTTTAGCTTCTGAGATCAGACGGGATCAGGCGTTGTCAGAGTGGTTTGGCCATAAGCAGCAGTTAGTTGGAAATGTGCCGTTTTTCTTGCCTTGCCTTGCGACCAGAAGGAAAATTCTTGCCTTGCGAGCAGAAGGAAAATTCAAACAGATTTCTGCAAGAAGACAAAATAAAATGCTTACAGTACCTGGTATTACTAGGCAGTCTCCCACTCAAGTACTAAACAGGCCCAACTCTGTTTAGTTTCTGAGATCTGACAGGATCAGGCGTTGTCAGAGTGGTTTGGCCGTAAGCAACAGCTTGTTGGAAATGTGCCATTTTTCTTGCCTTGCGCCCAGAAGGAAAATTCTTGCCTTGCGACCAGAAGGAAAATTCAAACAGATTTCTGCTAGAAGACAAAATAAAATGCTTACAGTACCTGGTATTCCTAGGCAGTCTCCCACTCAAGTACTAACCAGGCCCAACTCTGTTTAGCTTCTGAGATCAGACGGGATCAGGCGTTGTCAGAGTGGTTTGGCCATAAGCAACAGTTAGTTGGAAATGTGCCGTTTTTCTTGCCTTGCCTTGCCTTGCCTTGCGCCCAGAAGGAAAATTCTTGCCTTGCGAGCAGAAGGAAAATTCAAACAGATTTCTGCAAGAAGACAAAATAAAATGCTTACAGTACCTGGTATTCCTAGGCAGTCTCCCACTCAAGTACTAACCAGGCCCAACTCTGTTTAGCTTCTGAGATCAGACGGGATCAGGCGTTGTCAGAGTGGTTTGGCCATAAGCAACAGTTAGTTGGAAATGTGCCGTTTTTCTTGCCTTGCCTTGCCTTGCGCCCAGAAGGAAAATTCTTGCCTTGCGAGCAGAAGGAAAATTCAAACAGATTTCTGCTAGAAGACAAAATAAAATGCTTACAGTACCTGGTATTCCTATTCAGTCTCCCACTCAAGTACTAACCAGGCCCAACTCTGTTTAGTTTCTGAGATCAGACGGGATCAGGCGATGTCAGAGTGGTTTGGCCATAAGCAACAGTTAGTTGGAAATGTGCCGTTTTTCTTGCCTTGCCTTGCCTTGCGCCCAGAAGGAAAATTCTTGCCTTGCGAGCAGAAGGAAAATTCAAACAGATTTCTGCAAGAAGACAAAATAAAATGCTTACAGTACCTGGTATTCCTAGGCAGGCTCCCACTCAAGTACTAACCAGGCCCAACTCTGTTTAGCTTCTGAGATCAGACGGGATCAGGCGTTGTCAGAGTGGTTTGGCCATAAGCAACAGTTAGTTGGAAATGTGCCGTTTTTCTTGCCTTGCCTTGCGCCCAGAAGGAAAATTCTTGCCTTGCGAGCAGAAGGAAAATTCAAACAGATTTCTGCTAGAAGACAAAATAAAATGCTTACAGTACCTGGTATTCCTAGGCAGTCTCCCACTCAAGTACTAACCAGGCCCAACTCTGTTTAGCTTCTGAGATCAGACGGGATCAGGCGTTGTCAGAGTGGTTTGGCCATAAGCAACAGTTAGTTGGAAATGTGCCGTTTTTCTTGCCTTGCCTTGCGACCAGAAGGAAAATTCTTGCCTTGCGAGCAGAAGGAAAATTCAAACAGATTTCTGCAAGAAGACAAAATAAAATGCTTACAGTACCTGGTATTACTAGGCAGTCTCCCACTCAAGTACTAAACAGGCCCAACTCTGTTTAGCTTCTCAGATCAGACAGGATCAGGCATTGTCAGAGTGGTTTGGACATAAGCAATAGTCTGGAAATGTGCCGTTTTTCTTGCCTTGCCTTGCGATCAGAAGGAAAATTCTTGCCTTGCGACCAGAAGGAAAATTCAAACAGATTTCTGCAAGAAGACAAAATAAAATGCTTACAGTACCTGGTATTCCTAGGCAGTCTCCCACTCAAGTACTAACCAGGCCCAACTCTGTTTAGCTTCTGACATCAGACGGGATCAGGCGTTGTCAGAGTGGTTTGGCCATAAGCAACAGTTAGTTGGAAATGTGCCGTTTTTCTTGCCTTGCCTTGCCTTGCGCCCAGAAGGAAAATTCTTGCCTTGCGAGCAGAAGGAAAATTCAAACAGATTTCTGCTAGAAGACAAAATAAAATGCTTACAGTACCTGGTATTCCTAGGCAGTCTCCCACTCAAGTACTAACCAGGCCCAACTCTGTTTAGCTTCTGAGATCAGACGGGATCAGGCGTTGTCAGAGTGGTTTGGCCGTAAGCAACAGTTAGTTGGAAATGTGCCGTTTTTCTTGCCTTGCCTTGCGACCAGAAGGAAAATTCTTGCCTTGCGAGCAGAAGGAAAATTCAAACAGATTTCTGCAAGGAGACAAAATAAAATGCTTACAGTACCTGGTATTCCTAGGCAGTCTCACACTCAAGTACTAACCAGGCCCAACTCTGTTTAGCTTCTCAGATCAGACAGGATCAGGCATTGTCAGAGTGGTTTGGACGTAAACAACAGTCTGGAAATGTGTGCCTTGCCTTGCCTTGCCTTGCCTTGCCTTGCCTTGCCTTGCCTTGCCTTGCGCCCAGAAGGAAAATTCTTGCCTTGCGAGCAGAAGGAAAATTCAAACAGATTTCTGCAAGAAGACAAAATAAAATGCTTACAGTACCTGGTATTCCTAGGCAGTCTCCCACTCAAGTACTAACCAGGCCCAACTCTGTTTAGCTTCTGAGATCAGACGGGATCAGGCGTTGTCAGAGTGGTTTGGCCATAAGCAACAGTTAGTTGGAAATGTGTCGTTTTTCTTGCCTTGCCTTGCCTTGCGCCCAGAAGGAAAATTCTTGCCTTGCGAGCAGAAGGAAAATTCAAACAGATTTCTGCTAGAAGACAAAATAAAATGCTTACAGTACCTGGTATTCCTAGGCAGTCTCCCACTCAAGTACTAACCAGGCCCAACTCTGTTTAGCTTCTGAGATCAGACGGGATCAGGCGTTGTCAGAGTGGTTTGGCCATAAGCAACAGTTAGTTGGAAATGTGCCGTTTTTCTTGCCTTGCCTTGCCTTGCGACCAGAAGGAAAATTCTTGCCTTGCGAGCAGAAGGAAAATTCAAACAGATTTCTGCAAGAAGACAAAATAAAATGCTTACAGTACCTGGTATTCCTAGGCAGTCTCCCACTCAAGTACTAACCAGGCCTAACTCTGTTTAGCTTCTGAGATCAGACGGGATCAGGCGTTGTCAGAGTGGTTTGGCCATAAGCAACAGTGAGTTGGAAATGTGCCGTTTTTCTTGCCTTGCCTTGCCTTGCGCCCAGAAGGAAAATTCTTGCCTTGCGAGCAGAAGGAAAATTCAAACAGATTTCTGCTAGAAGACAAAATAAAATGCTTACAGTACCTGGTATTCCTAGGCAGTCTCCCACTCAAGTACTATCCAGGCCCAACTCTGTTTAGCTTCTGAGATCAGACGGGATCAGGCGTTGTCAGAGTGGTTTGGCCATAAGCAGCAGTTAGTTGGAAATGTGCCGTTTTTCTTGCCTTGCCTTGCGACCAGAAGGAAAATTCTTGCCTTGCGAGCAGAAGGAAAATTCAAACAGATTTCTGCAAGAAGACAAAATAAAATGCTTACAGTACCTGGTATTACTAGGCAGTCTCCCACTCAAGTACTAAACAGGCCCAACTCTGTTTAGTTTCTGAGATCTGACAGGATCAGGCGTTGTCAGAGTGGTTTGGCCGTAAGCAACAGCTTGTTGGAAATGTGCCATTTTTCTTGCCTTGCGCCCAGAAGGAAAATTCTTGCCTTGCGACCAGAAGGAAAATTCAAACAGATTTCTGCTAGAAGACAAAATAAAATGCTTACAGTACCTGGTATTCCTAGGCAGTCTCCCACTCAAGTACTAACCAGGCCCAACTCTGTTTAGCTTCTGAGATCAGACGGGATCAGGCGTTGTCAGAGTGGTTTGGCCATAAGCAACAGTTAGTTGGAAATGTGCCGTTTTTCTTGCCTTGCCTTGCCTTGCCTTGCGCCCAGAAGGAAAATTCTTGCCTTGCGAGCAGAAGGAAAATTCAAACAGATTTCTGCAAGAAGACAAAATAAAATGCTTACAGTACCTGGTATTCCTAGGCAGTCTCCCACTCAAGTACTAACCAGGCCCAACTCTGTTTAGCTTCTGAGATCAGACGGGATCAGGCGTTGTCAGAGTGGTTTGGCCATAAGCAACAGTTAGTTGGAAATGTGCCGTTTTTCTTGCCTTGCCTTGCCTTGCGCCCAGAAGGAAAATTCTTGCCTTGCGAGCAGAAGGAAAATTCAAACAGATTTCTGCTAGAAGACAAAATAAAATGCTTACAGTACCTGGTATTCCTATTCAGTCTTCCACTCAAGTACTAACCAGGCCCAACTCTGTTTAGTTTCTGAGATCAGACGGGATCAGGCGATGTCAGAGTGGTTTGGCCATAAGCAACAGTTAGTTGGAAATGTGCCGTTTTTCTTGCCTTGCCTTGCCTTGCGCCCAGAAGGAAAATTCTTGCCTTGCGAGCAGAAGGAAAATTCAAACAGATTTCTGCAAGAAGACAAAATAAAATGCTTACAGTACCTGGTATTCCTAGGCAGTCTCCCACTCAAGTACTAACCAGGCCCAACTCTGTTTAGCTTCTGAGATCAGACGGGATCAGGCGTTGTCAGAGTGGTTTGGCCATAAGCAACAGTTAGTTGGAAATGTGCCGTTTTTCTTGCCTTGCCTTGCGCCCAGAAGGAAAATTCTTGCCTTGCGAGCAGAAGGAAAATTCAAACAGATTTCTGCTAGAAGACAAAATAAAATGCTTACAGTACCTGGTATTCCTAGGCAGTCTCCCACTCAAGTACTCACCAGGCCCAACTCTGTTTAGCTTCTGAGATCAGACGGGATCAGGCGTTGTCAGAGTGGTTTGGCCATAAGCAACAGTTAGTTGGAAATGTGCCGTTTTTCTTGCCTTGCCTTGCGACCAGAAGGAAAATTCTTGCCTTGCGAGCAGAAGGAAAATTCAAACAGATTTCTGCAAGAAGACAAAATAAAATGCTTACAGTACCTGGTATTACTAGGCAGTCTCCCACTCAAGTACTAAACAGGCCCAACTCTGTTTAGCTTCTCAGATCAGACAGGATCAGGCATTGTCAGAGTGGTTTGGACATAAGCAATAGTCTGGAAATGTGCCGTTTTTCTTGCCTTGCCTTGCGATCAGAAGGAAAATTCTTGCCTTGCGACCAGAAGGAAAATTCAAACAGATTTCTGCAAGAAGACAAAATAAAATGCTTACAGTACCTGGTATTCCTAGGCAGTCTCCCACTCAAGTACTAACCAGGCCCAACTCTGTTTAGCTTCTGACATCAGACGGGATCAGGCGTTGTCAGAGTGGTTTGGCCATAAGCAACAGTTAGTTGGAAATGTGCCGTTTTTCTTGCCTTGCCTTGCCTTGCGCCCAGAAGGAAAATTCTTGCCTTGCGAGCAGAAGGAAAATTCAAACAGATTTCTGCTAGAAGACAAAATAAAATGCTTACAGTACCTGGTATTCCTAGGCAGTCTCCCACTCAAGTACTAACCAGGCCCAACTCTGTTTAGCTTCTGAGATCAGACGGGATCAGGCGTTGTCAGAGTGGTTTGGCCGTAAGCAACAGTTAGTTGGAAATGTGCCGTTTTTCTTGCCTTGCCTTGCGACCAGAAGGAAAATTCTTGCCTTGCGAGCAGAAGGAAAATTCAAACAGATTTCTGCAAGGAGACAAAATAAAATGCTTACAGTACCTGGTATTCCTAGGCAGTCTCACACTCAAGTACTAACCAGGCCCAACTCTGTTTAGCTTCTCAGATCAGACAGGATCAGGCATTGTCAGAGTGGTTTGGACGTAAACAACAGTCTGGAAATGTGCGCCTTGCCTTGCCTTGCCTTGCCTTGCCTTGCCTTGCCTTGCCTTGCCTTGCCTTGCCTTGCCTTGCCTTGCCTTGCCTTGCTCCCAGAAGGAAAATTCTTGCCTTGCGACCAGAAGGAAAATTCAAACAGATTTCTGCAAGAAGACAAAATAAAATGCTTACAGTACCTGGTATTCCTAGGCAGTCTCACACTCAAGTACTAACCAGGCCCAACTCTGTTTAGCTTCTCAGATCAGACAGGATCAGGCATTGTCAGAGTGGTTTGGACGTAAACAACAGTCTGGAAATGTGTGCCTTGCCTTGCCTTGCCTTGCCTTGCCTTGCGCCCAGAAGGAAAATTCTTGCCTTGCGAGCAGAAGGAAAATTCAAACAGATTTCTGCAAGAAGACAAAATAAAATGCTTACAGTACCTGGTATTCCTAGGCAGTCTCCCACTCAAGTACTAACCAGGCCCAACTCTGTTTAGCTTCTGAGATCAGACGAGGTCAGGCGTTGTCAGAGTGGTTTGGCCGTAAGCAACAGCTTGTTGGAAATGTGCCGTTTTTCTTGCCTTGCGATCAGAAGGAAAATTCTTGCCTTGCGACCAGAAGGAAAATTCAAACAGATTTCTGCAAGAAGACAAAATAAAATGCTTACAGTACCTGGTATTCCTAGGCAGTCTCCCACTCAAGTACTAACCAGGCCCAACTCTGTTTAGCTTCTGAGATCAGACGGGATCAGGCGTTGTCAGAGTGGTTTGGCCGTAAGCAACAGCTTGTTGGAAATGTGCCGTTTTTCTTGCCTTGCGATCAGAAGGAAAATTCTTGCCTTGCGACCAGAAGGAAAATTCAAACAGATTTCTGCAAGAAGACAAAATAAAATGCTTACAGTACCTGGTATTCCTAGGCAGTCTCACACTCAAGTACTAACCAGGCCCAACTCTGTTTAGCTTCTCAGATCAGACAGGATCAGGCATTGTCAGAGTGGTTTGGACGTAAACAACAGTCTGGAAATGTGTGCCTTGCCTTGCCTTGCCTTGCCTTGCCTTGCCTTGCCTTGCCTTGCCTTGCCTTGCCTTGCCTTGCGCCCAGAAGGAAAATTCTTGCCTTGCGAGCAGAAGGAAAATTCAAACAGATTTCTGCAAGAAGACAAAATAAAATGCTTACAGTACCTGGTACTCCTAGGCAGTCTCCCACTCAAGTACTAACCAGGCCCAACTCTGTTTAGCTTCTGAGATCAGACGGGATCAGGCGTTGTCAGAGTGGTTTGGCCGTAAGCAACAGCTTGTTGGAAATGTGCCGTTTTTCTTGCCTTGCGATCAGAAGGAAAATTCTTGCCTTGCGAGCAGAAGGAAAATTCAAACAGATTTCTGCTAGAAGACAAAATAAAATGCTTACAGTACCTGGTATTCCTAGGCAGTCTCCCACTCAAGTACTCACCAGGCCCAACTCTGTTTAGCTTCTGAGATCAGACGGGATCAGGCGTTGTCAGAGTGGTTTGGCCATAAGCAACAGTTAGTTGGAAATGTGCCGTTTTTCTTGCCTTGCCTTGCGACCAGAAGGAAAATTCTTGCCTTGCGAGCAGAAGGAAAATTCAAACAGATTTCTGCAAGAAGACAAAATAAAATGCTTACAGTACCTGGTATTACTAGGCAGTCTCCCACTCAAGTACTAAACAGGCCCAACTCTGTTTAGCTTCTCAGATCAGACAGGATCAGGCATTGTCAGAGTGGTTTGGACATAAGCAATAGTCTGGAAATGTGCCGTTTTTCTTGCCTTGCCTTGCGATCAGAAGGAAAATTCTTGCCTTGCGACCAGAAGGAAAATTCAAACAGATTTCTGCAAGAAGACAAAATAAAATGCTTACAGTACCTGGTATTCCTAGGCAGTCTCCCACTCAAGTACTAACCAGGCCCAACTCTGTTTAGCTTCTGACATCAGACGGGATCAGGCGTTGTCAGAGTGGTTTGGCCATAAGCAACAGTTAGTTGGAAATGTGCCGTTTTTCTTGCCTTGCCTTGCCTTGCGCCCAGAAGGAAAATTCTTGCCTTGCGAGCAGAAGGAAAATTCAAACAGATTTCTGCTAGAAGACAAAATAAAATGCTTACAGTACCTGGTATTCCTAGGCAGTCTCCCACTCAAGTACTAACCAGGCCCAACTCTGTTTAGCTTCTGAGATCAGACGGGATCAGGCGTTGTCAGAGTGGTTTGGCCGTAAGCAACAGTTAGTTGGAAATGTGCCGTTTTTCTTGCCTTGCCTTGCGACCAGAAGGAAAATTCTTGCCTTGCGAGCAGAAGGAAAATTCAAACAGATTTCTGCAAGGAGACAAAATAAAATGCTTACAGTACCTGGTATTCCTAGGCAGTCTCACACTCAAGTACTAACCAGGCCCAACTCTGTTTAGCTTCTCAGATCAGACAGGATCAGGCATTGTCAGAGTGGTTTGGACGTAAACAACAGTCTGGAAATGTGCGCCTTGCCTTGCCTTGCCTTGCCTTGCCTTGCCTTGCCTTGCCTTGCCTTGCCTTGCCTTGCCTTGCCTTGCCTTGCTCCCAGAAGGAAAATTCTTGCCTTGCGACCAGAAGGAAAATTCAAACAGATTTCTGCAAGAAGACAAAATAAAATGCTTACAGTACCTGGTATTCCTAGGCAGTCTCACACTCAAGTACTAACCAGGCCCAACTCTGTTTAGCTTCTCAGATCAGACAGGATCAGGCATTGTCAGAGTGGTTTGGACGTAAACAACAGTCTGGAAATGTGTGCCTTGCCTTGCCTTGCCTTGCCTTGCCTTGCGCCCAGAAGGAAAATTCTTGCCTTGCGAGCAGAAGGAAAATTCAAACAGATTTCTGCAAGAAGACAAAATAAAATGCTTACAGTACCTGGTATTCCTAGGCAGTCTCCCACTCAAGTACTAACCAGGCCCAACTCTGTTTAGCTTCTGAGATCAGACGAGATCAGGCGTTGTCAGAGTGGTTTGGCCGTAAGCAACAGCTTGTTGGAAATGTGCCGTTTTTCTTGCCTTGCGATCAGAAGGAAAATTCTTGCCTTGCGACCAGAAGGAAAATTCAAACAGATTTCTGCAAGAAGACAAAATAAAATGCTTACAGTACCTGGTATTCCTAGGCAGTCTCCCACTCAAGTACTAACCAGGCCCAACTCTGTTTAGCTTCTGAGATCAGACGGGATCAGGCGTTGTCAGAGTGGTTTGGCCGTAAGCAACAGCTTGTTGGAAATGTGCCGTTTTTCTTGCCTTGCGATCAGAAGGAAAATTCTTGCCTTGCGACCAGAAGGAAAATTCAAACAGATTTCTGCAAGAAGACAAAATAAAATGCTTACAGTACCTGGTATTCCTAGGCAGTCTCACACTCAAGTACTAACCAGGCCCAACTCTGTTTAGCTTCTCAGATCAGACAGGATCAGGCATTGTCAGAGTGGTTTGGACGTAAACAACAGTCTGGAAATGTGTGCCTTGCCTTGCCTTGCCTTGCCTTGCCTTGCCTTGCCTTGCCTTGCCTTGCCTTGCCTTGCCTTGCCTTGCCTTGCGCCCAGAAGGAAAATTCTTGCCTTGCGAGCAGAAGGAAAATTCAAACAGATTTCTGCAAGAAGACAAAATAAAATGCTTACAGTACCTGGTATTCCTAGGCAGTCTCCCACTCAAGTACTAACCAGGCCCAACTCTGTTTAGCTTCTGAGATCAGATGGGATCAGGCGTTGTCAGAGTGGTTTGGACGTAAACAACAGTCTGGAAATGTGTGCCTTGCCTTGCCTTGCCTTGCCTTGCGCCCAGAAGGAAAATTCTTGCCTTGCGAGCAGAAGGAAAATTCAAACAGATTTCTGCAAGAAGACAAAATAAAATGCTTACAGTACCTGGTATTCCTAGGCAGTCTCCCACTCAAGTACTAACCAGGCCCAACTCTGTTTAGCTTCTGAGATCAGACGGGATCAGGCGTTGTCAGAGTGGTTTGGCCGTAAGCAACAGCTTGTTGGAAATGTGCCGTTTTTCTTGCCTTGCGATCAGAAGGAAAATTCTTGCCTTGCGACCAGAAGGAAAATTCAAACAGATTTCTGCAAGAAGACAAAATAAAATGCTTACAGTACCTGGTATTCCTAGGCAGTCTCCCACTCAAGTACTAACCAGGCCCAACTCTGTTTAGCTTCTGAGATCAGACGGGATCAGGCGTTGTCAGAGTGGTTTGGCCGTAAGCAACAGCTTGTTGGAAATGTGCCGTTTTTCTTGCCTTGCGATCAGAAGGAAAATTCTTGCCTTGCGACCAGAAGGAAAATTCAAACAGATTTCTGCAAGAAGACAAAATAAAATGCTTACAGTACCTGGTATTCCTAGGCAGTCTCCCACTCAAGTACTAACCAGGCCCAACTCTGTTTAGCTTCTGAAATCAGACGGGATCAGGCATTGTCAGAGTGGTTTGGCCGTGAGCAACAGTTTGCTGGAAATGTGCCGTTTTTCTTGCCTTGCCTTGCCTTGCGCCCAGAAGGAAAATTATTGCCTTGCTAGCAGAAGGAAAATTCAAACAGATTTCTGCAAGAAGACAAAATAAAATGCTTACAGTACCTGGTATTCCTAGGCAGTCTCCCACTCAAGTACTAACCAGGCCCAACTCTGTTTAGCTTCTGAGATCAGACGGGATCAGGCGTTGTCAGAGTGGTTTGGCCGTAAGCAACAGCTTGTTGGAAATGTGCCGTTTTTCTTGCCTTGCGATCAGAAGGAAAATTCTTGCCTTGCGACCAGAAGGAAAATTCAAACAGATTTCTGCAAGAAGACAAAATAAAATGCTTACAGTACCTGGTATTCCTAGGCAGTCTCACACTCAAGTACTAACCAGGCCCAACTCTGTTTAGCTTCTCAGATCAGACAGGATCAGGCATTGTCAGAGTGGTTTGGACGTAAACAACAGTCTGGAAATGTGTGCCTTGCCTTGCCTTGCCTTGCCTTGCCTTGCCTTGCCTTGCCTTGCCTTGCCTTGACTTGCCTTGCCTTGCGCCCAGAAGGAAAATTCTTGCCTTGCGAGCAGAAGGAAAATTCAAACAGATTTCTGCAAGAAGACAAAATAAAATGCTTACAGTACCTGGTACTCCTAGGCAGTCTCCCACTCAAGTACTAACCAGGCCCAACTCTGTTTAGCTTCTGAGATCAGACGGGATCAGGCGTTGTCAGAGTGGTTTGGCCGTAAGCAACAGCTTGTTGGAAATGTGCCGTTTTTCTTGCCTTGCGATCAGAAGGAAAATTCTTGCCTTGCGACCAGAAGGAAAATTCAAACAGATTTCTGCAAGAAGACAAAATAAAATGCTTACAGTACCTGGTATTCCTAGGCAGTCTCCCACTCAAGTACTAACCAGGCCCAACTCTGTTTAGCTTCTGAGATCAGATGGGATCAGGCGTTGTCAGAGTGGTTTGGACGTAAACAACAGTCTGGAAATGTGTGCCTTGCCTTGCCTTGCCTTGCCTTGCCTTGCGCCCAGAAGGAAAATTCTTGCCTTGCGAGCAGAAGGAAAATTCAAACAGATTTCTGCAAGAAGACAAAATAAAATGCTTACAGTACCTGGTATTCCTAGGCAGTCTCCCACTCAAGTACTAACCAGGCCCAACTCTGTTTAGCTTCTGAGATCAGACGGGATCAGGCGTTGTCAGAGTGGTTTGGCCGTAAGCAACAGCTTGTTGGAAATGTGCCGTTTTTCTTGCCTTGCGATCAGAAGGAAAATTCTTGCCTTGCGACCAGAAGGAAAATTCAAACAGATTTCTGCAAGAAGACAAAATAAAATGCTTACAGTACCTGGTATTCCTAGGCAGTCTCCCACTCAAGTACTAACCAGGCCCAACTCTGTTTAGCTTCTGAGATCAGACGGGATCAGGCGTTGTCAGAGTGGTTTGGCCGTAAGCAACAGCTTGTTGGAAATGTGCCGTTTTTCTTGCCTTGCGATCAGAAGGAAAATTCTTGCCTTGCGACCAGAAGGAAAATTCAAACAGATTTCTGCAAGAAGACAAAATAAAATGCTTACAGTACCTGGTATTCCTAGGCAGTCTCCCACTCAAGTACTAACCAGGCCCAACTCTGTTTAGCTTCTGAAATCAGACGGGATCAGGCATTGTCAGAGTGGTTTGGCCGTGAGCAACAGTTTGCTGGAAATGTGCCGTTTTTCTTGCCTTGCCTTGCCTTGCGCCCAGAAGGAAAATTATTGCCTTGCTAGCAGAAGGAAAATTCAAACAGATTTCTGCAAGAAGACAAAATAAAATGCTTACAGTACCTGGTATTCCTAGGCAGTCTCCCACTCAAGTACTAACCAGGCCCAACTCTGTTTAGCTTCTGAGATCAGACGGGATCAGGCGTTGTCAGAGTGGTTTGGCCGTAAGCAACAGCTTGTTGGAAATGTGCCGTTTTTCTTGCCTTGCGATCAGAAGGAAAATTCTTGCCTTGCGACCAGAAGGAAAATTCAAACAGATTTCTGCAAGAAGACAAAATAAAATGCTTACAGTACCTGGTATTCCTAGGCAGTCTCACACTCAAGTACTAACCAGGCCCAACTCTGTTTAGCTTCTCAGATCAGACAGGATCAGGCATTGTCAGAGTGGTTTGGACGTAAACAACAGTCTGGAAATGTGTGCCTTGCCTTGCCTTGCCTTGCCTTGCCTTGCCTTGCCTTGCCTTGCCTTGCCTTGCCTTGCGCCCAGAAGGAAAATTCTTGCCTTGCGAGCAGAAGGAAAATTCAAACAGATTTCTGCAAGAAGACAAAATAAAATGCTTACAGTACCTGGTATTCCTAGGCAGTCTCACACTCAAGTACTAACCAGGCCCAACTCTGTTTAGCTTCTCAGATCAGACAGGATCAGGCATTGTCAGAGTGGTTTGGACGTAAACAACAGTCTGGAAATGTGTGCCTTGCCTTGCCTTGCCTTGCCTTGCGCCCAGAAGGAAAATTCTTGCCTTGCGAGCAGAAGGAAAATTCAAACAGATTTCTGCAAGAAGACAAAATAAAATGCTTACAGTACCTGGTATTCCTAGGCAGTCTCCCACTCAAGTACTAACCAGGCCCAACTCTGTTTAGCTTCTGAAATCAGACGGGATCAGGCATTGTCAGAGTGGTTTGGCCGTGAGCAACAGTTTGCTGGAAATGTGCCGTTTTTCTTGCCTTGCCTTGCCTTGCGCCCAGAAGGAAAATTATTGCCTTGCGAGCAGAAGGAAAATTCAAACAGATTTCTGCAAGAAGACAAAATAAAATGCTTACAGTACCTGGTATTCCTAGGCAGTCTCCCACTCAAGTACTAACCAGGCCCAACTCTGTTTAGCTTCTGAGATCAGACGGGATCAGGCGTTGTCAGAGTGGTTTGGCCGTAAGCAACAGCTTGTTGGAAATGTGCCGTTTTTCTTGCCTTGCGATCAGAAGGAAAATTCTTGCCTTGCGACCAGAAGGAAAATTCAAACAGATTTCTGCAAGAAGACAAAATAAAATGCTTACAGTACCTGGTATTCCTAGGCAGTCTCACACTCAAGTACTAACCAGGCCCAACTCTGTTTAGCTTCTCAGATCAGACAGGATCAGGCATTGTCAGAGTGGTTTGGACGTAAACAGCAGTCTGGAAATGTGTGCCTTGCCTTGCCTTGCCTTGCCTTGCGCCCAGAAGGAAAATTCTTGCCTTGCGAGCAGAAGGAAAATTCAAACAGATTTCTGCAAGAAGACAAAATAAAATGCTTACAGTACCTGGTATTCCTAGGCAGTCTCCCACTCAAGTACTAACCAGGCCCAACTCTGTTTAGCTTCTGAAATCAGACGGGATCAGGCATTGTCAGAGTGGTTTGGCCGTGAGCAACAGTTTGCTGGAAATGTGCCGTTTTTCTTGCCTTGCCTTGCCTTGCGCCCAGAAGGAAAATTATTGCCTTGCGAGCAGAAGGAAAATTCAAACAGATTTCTGCAAGAAGACAAAATAAAATGCTTACAGTACCTGGTATTCCTAGGCAGTCTCCCACTCAAGTACTAACCAGGCCCAACTCTGTTTAGCTTCTGAGATCAGACGGGATCAGGCGTTGTCAGAGTGGTTTGGCCGTAAGCAACAGCTTGTTGGAAATGTGCCGTTTTTCTTGCCTTGCGATCAGAAGGAAAATTCTTGCCTTGCGACCAGAAGGAAAATTCAAACAGATTTCTGCAAGAAGACAAAATAAAATGCTTACAGTACCTGGTATTCCTAGGCAGTCTCACACTCAAGTACTAACCAGGCCCAACTCTGTTTAGCTTCTCAGATCAGACAGGATCAGGCATTGTCAGAGTGGTTTGGACGTAAACAACAGTCTGGAAATGTGTGCCTTGCCTTGCCTTGCCTTGCCTTGCCTTGCGCCCAGAAGGAAAATTCTTGCCTTGCGAGCAGAAGGAAAATTCAAACAGATTTCTGCAAGAAGACAAAATAAAATGCTTACAGTACCTGGTATTCCTAGGCAGTCTCCCACTCAAGTACTAACCAGGCCCAACTCTGTTTAGCTTCTGAGATCAGACGGGATCAGGCGTTGTCAGAGTGGTTTGGCCGTAAGCAACAGCTTGTTGGAAATGTGCCGTTTTTCTTGCCTTGCGATCAGAAGGAAAATTCTTGCCTTGCGACCAGAAGGAAAATTCAAACAGATTTCTGCAAGAAGACAAAATAAAATGCTTACAGTACCTGGTATTCCTAGGCAGTCTCCCACTCAAGTACTAACCAGGCCCAACTCTGTTTAGCTTCTGAGATCAGACGGGATCAGGCGTTGTCAGAGTGGTTTGGCCGTAAGCAACAGCTTGTTGGAAATGTGCCGTTTTTCTTGCCTTGCGATCAGAAGGAAAATTCTTGCCTTGCGACCAGAAGGAAAATTCAAACAGATTTCTGCAAGAAGACAAAATAAAATGCTTACAGTACCTGGTATTCCTAGGCAGTCTCACACTCAAGTACTAACCAGGCCCAACTCTGTTTAGCTTCTCAGATCAGACAGGATCAGGCATTGTCAGAGTGGTTTGGACGTAAACAACAGTCTGGAAATGTGTGCCTTGCCTTGCCTTGCCTTGCCTTGCCTTGCGCCCAGAAGGAAAATTCTTGCCTTGCGAGCAGAAGGAAAATTCAAACAGATTTCTGCAAGAAGACAAAATAAAATGCTTACAGTACCTGGTATTCCTAGGCAGTCTCCCACTCAAGTACTAACCAGGCCCAACTCTGTTTAGTTTCTGAGATCAGACGGGATCAGGCGTTGTCAGAGTGGTTTGGCCGTAAGCAACAGCTTGTTGGAAATGTGCCGTTTTTCTTGCCTTGCGATCAGAAGGAAAATTCTTGCCTTGCGACCAGAAGGAAAATTCAAACAGATTTCTGCAAGAAGACAAAATAAAATGCTTACAGTACCTGGTATTCCTAGGCAGTCTCCCACTCAAGTACTAACCAGGCCCAACTCTGTTTAGCTTCTGAGATCAGACGGGATCAGGCGTTGTCAGAGTGGTTTGGCCGTAAGCAACAGCTTGTTGGAAATGTGCCGTTTTTCTTGCCTTGCGATCAGAAGGAAAATTCTTGCCTTGCGACCAGAAGGAAAATTCAAACAGATTTCTGCAAGAAGACAAAATAAAATGCTTACAGTACCTGGTATTCCTAGGCAGTCTCACACTCAAGTACTAACCAGGCCCAACTCTGTTTAGCTTCTCAGATCAGACAGGATCAGGCATTGTCAGAGTGGTTTGGACGTAAACAGCAGTCTGGAAATGTGTGCCTTGCCTTGCCTTGCCTTGCCTTGCGCCCAGAAGGAAAATTCTTGCCTTGCGAGCAGAAGGAAAATTCAAACAGATTTCTGCAAGAAGACAAAATAAAATGCTTACAGTACCTGGTATTCCTAGGCAGTCTCCCACTCAAGTACTAACCAGGCCCAACTCTGTTTAGCTTCTGAAATCAGACGGGATCAGGCATTGTCAGAGTGGTTTGGCCGTGAGCAACAGTTTGCTGGAAATGTGCCGTTTTTCTTGCCTTGCCTTGCCTTGCGCCCAGAAGGAAAATTATTGCCTTGCGAGCAGAAGGAAAATTCAAACAGATTTCTGCAAGAAGACAAAATAAAATGCTTACAGTACCTGGTATTCCTAGGCAGTCTCCCACTCAAGTACTAACCAGGCCCAACTCTGTTTAGCTTCTGAGATCAGACGGGATCAGGCGTTGTCAGAGTGGTTTGGCCGTAAGCAACAGCTTGTTGGAAATGTGCCGTTTTTCTTGCCTTGCGATCAGAAGGAAAATTCTTGCCTTGCGACCAGAAGGAAAATTCAAACAGATTTCTGCAAGAAGACAAAATAAAATGCTTACAGTACCTGGTATTCCTAGGCAGTCTCACACTCAAGTACTAACCAGGCCCAACTCTGTTTAGCTTCTCAGATCAGACAGGATCAGGCATTGTCAGAGTGGTTTGGACGTAAACAACAGTCTGGAAATGTGTGCCTTGCCTTGCCTTGCCTTGCCTTGCCTTGCGCCCAGAAGGAAAATTCTTGCCTTGCGAGCAGAAGGAAAATTCAAACAGATTTCTGCAAGAAGACAAAATAAAATGCTTACAGTACCTGGTATTCCTAGGCAGTCTCCCACTCAAGTACTAACCAGGCCCAACTCTGTTTAGCTTCTGAGATCAGACGGGATCAGGCGTTGTCAGAGTGGTTTGGCCGTAAGCAACAGCTTGTTGGAAATGTGCCGTTTTTCTTGCCTTGCGATCAGAAGGAAAATTCTTGCCTTGCGACCAGAAGGAAAATTCAAACAGATTTCTGCAAGAAGACAAAATAAAATGCTTACAGTACCTGGTATTCCTAGGCAGTCTCCCACTCAAGTACTAACCAGGCCCAACTCTGTTTAGCTTCTGAGATCAGACGGGATCAGGCGTTGTCAGAGTGGTTTGGCCGTAAGCAACAGCTTGTTGGAAATGTGCCGTTTTTCTTGCCTTGCGATCAGAAGGAAAATTCTTGCCTTGCGACCAGAAGGAAAATTCAAACAGATTTCTGCAAGAAGACAAAATAAAATGCTTACAGTACCTGGTATTCCTAGGCAGTCTCACACTCAAGTACTAACCAGGCCCAACTCTGTTTAGCTTCTCAGATCAGACAGGATCAGGCATTGTCAGAGTGGTTTGGACGTAAACAACAGTCTGGAAATGTGTGCCTTGCCTTGCCTTGCCTTGCCTTGCCTTGCGCCCAGAAGGAAAATTCTTGCCTTGCGAGCAGAAGGAAAATTCAAACAGATTTCTGCAAGAAGACAAAATAAAATGCTTACAGTACCTGGTATTCCTAGGCAGTCTCCCACTCAAGTACTAACCAGGCCCAACTCTGTTTAGCTTCTGAGATCAGACGGGATCAGGCGTTGTCAGAGTGGTTTGGCCGTAAGCAACAGCTTGTTGGAAATGTGCCGTTTTTCTTGCCTTGCGATCAGAAGGAAAATTCTTGCCTTGCGACCAGAAGGAAAATTCAAACAGATTTCTGCAAGAAGACAAAATAAAATGCTTACAGTACCTGGTATTCCTAGGCAGTCTCCCACTCAAGTACTAACCAGGCCCAACTCTGTTTAGCTTCTGAGATCAGATGGGATCAGGCGTTGTCAGAGTGGTTTGGACGTAAACAACAGTCTGGAAATGTGTGCCTTGCCTTGCCTTGCCTTGCCTTGCCTTGCGCCCAGAAGGAAAATTCTTGCCTTGCGAGCAGAAGGAAAATTCAAACAGATTTCTGCAAGAAGACAAAATAAAATGCTTACAGTACCTGGTATTCCTAGGCAGTCTCCCACTCAAGTACTAACCAGGCCCAACTCTGTTTAGCTTCTGAGATCAGACGGGATCAGGCGTTGTCAGAGTGGTTTGGCCGTAAGCAACAGCTTGTTGGAAATGTGCCGTTTTTCTTGCCTTGCGATCAGAAGGAAAATTCTTGCCTTGCGACCAGAAGGAAAATTCAAACAGATTTCTGCAAGAAGACAAAATAAAATGCTTACAGTACCTGGTATTCCTAGGCAGTCTCCCACTCAAGTACTAACCAGGCCCAACTCTGTTTAGCTTCTGAGATCAGACGGGATCAGGCGTTGTCAGAGTGGTTTGGCCGTAAGCAACAGCTTGTTGGAAATGTGCCGTTTTTCTTGCCTTGCGATCAGAAGGAAAATTCTTGCCTTGCGACCAGAAGGAAAATTCAAACAGATTTCTGCAAGAAGACAAAATAAAATGCTTACAGTACCTGGTATTCCTAGGCAGTCTCACACTCAAGTACTAACCAGGCCCAACTCTGTTTAGCTTCTCAGATCAGACAGGATCAGGCATTGTCAGAGTGGTTTGGACGTAAACAACAGTCTGGAAATGTGTGCCTTGCCTTGCCTTGCCTTGCCTTGCCTTGCCTTGCCTTGCCTTGCCTTGCCTTGCCTTGCCTTGCCTTGCCTTGCGCCCAGAAGGAAAATTCTTGCCTTGCGAGCAGAAGGAAAATTCAAACAGATTTCTGCAAGAAGACAAAATAAAATGCTTACAGTACCTGGTATTCCTAGGCAGTCTCCCACTCAAGTACTAACCAGGCCCAACTCTGTTTAGCTTCTGAGATCAGACGGGATCAGGCGTTGTCAGAGTGGTTTGGCCGTAAGCAACAGCTTGTTGGAAATGTGCCGTTTTTCTTGCCTTGCGATCAGAAGGAAAATTCTTGCCTTGCGACCAGAAGGAAAATTCAAACAGATTTCTGCAAGAAGACAAAATAAAATGCTTACAGTACCTGGTATTCCTAGGCAGTCTCCCACTCAAGTACTAACCAGGCCCAACTCTGTTTAGCTTCTGAGATCAGATGGGATCAGGCGTTGTCAGAGTGGTTTGGACGTAAACAACAGTCTGGAAATGTGTGCCTTGCCTTGCCTTGCCTTGCCTTGCGCCCAGAAGGAAAATTCTTGCCTTGCGACCAGAAGGAAAATTCAAACAGATTTCTGCAAGAAGACAAAATAAAATGCTTACAGTACCTGGTATTCCTAGGCAGTCTCACACTCAAGTACTAACCAGGCCCAACTCTGTTTAGCTTCTGAGATCAGACGGGATCAGGCGTTGTCAGAGTGGTTTGGCCGTAAGCAACAGCTTGTTGGAAATGTGCCGTTTTTCTTGCCTTGCGATCAGAAGGAAAATTCTTGCCTTGCGACCAGAAGGAAAATTCAAACAGATTTCTGCAAGAAGACAAAATAAAATGCTTACAGTACCTGGTATTCCTAGGCAGTCTCCCACTCAAGTACTAACCAGGCCCAACTCTGTTTAGCTTCTGAGATCAGACGGGATCAGGCGTTGTCAGAGTGGTTTGGCCGTAAGCAACAGCTTGTTGGAAATGTGCCGTTTTTCTTGCCTTGCGATCAGAAGGAAAATTCTTGCCTTGCGACCAGAAGGAAAATTCAAACAGATTTCTGCAAGAAGACAAAATAAAATGCTTACAGTACCTGGTATTCCTAGGCAGTCTCACACTCAAGTACTAACCAGGCCCAACTCTGTTTAGCTTCTCAGATCAGACAGGATCAGGCATTGTCAGAGTGGTTTGGACGTAAACAACAGTCTGGAAATGTGTGCCTTGCCTTGCCTTGCCTTGCGCCCAGAAGGAAAATTCTTGCCTTGCGAGCAGAAGGAAAATTCAAACAGATTTCTGCAAGAAGACAAAATAAAATGCTTACAGTACCTGGTATTCCTAGGCAGTCTCCCACTCAAGTACTAACCAGGCAAAACTCTGTTTAGCTTCTGAAATCAGACGGGATCAGGCATTGTCAGAGTGGTTTGGCCGTGAGCAACAGTTTGCTGGAAATGTGCCGTTTTTCTTGCCTTGCCTTGCCTTGCGCCCAGAAGGAAAATTATTGCCTTGCGAGCAGAAGGAAAATTCAAACAGATTTCTGCAAGAAGACAAAATAAAATGCTTACAGTACCTGGTATTCCTAGGCAGTCTCCCACTCAAGTACTAACCAGGCCCAACTCTGTTTAGCTTCTGAGATCAGACGGGATCAGGCGTTGTCAGAGTGGTTTGGCCGT
Organism: Neoarius graeffei; assembly: GCF_027579695.1. Classification (NCBI taxonomy): domain Eukaryota; kingdom Metazoa; phylum Chordata; class Actinopteri; order Siluriformes; family Ariidae; genus Neoarius; species Neoarius graeffei. The sequence goes on from NW_026869982.1 coordinate 1,076,021, forward strand.
AAGCAACAGCTTGTTGGAAATGTGCCGTTTTTCTTGCCTTGCGATCAGAAGGAAAATTCTTGCCTTGCGACCAGAAGGAAAATTCAAACAGATTTCTGCAAGAAGACAAAATAAAATGCTTACAGTACCTGGTATTCCTAGGTAGTCTCCCACTCAAGTACTAACCAGGCCCAACTCTGTTTAGCTTCTGAGATCAGATGGGATCAGGCGTTGTCAGAGTGGTTTGGACGTAAACAACAGTCTGGAAATGTGTGCCTTGCCTTGCCTTGCCTTGCCTTGCCTTGCGCCCAGAAGGAAAATTCTTGCCTTGCGAGCAGAAGGAAAATTCAAACAGATTTCTGCAAGAAGACAAAATAAAATGCTTACAGTACCTGGTATTCCTAGGCAGTCTCCCACTCAAGTACTAACCAGGCCCAACTCTGTTTAGCTTCTGAGATCAGACGGGATCAGGCGTTGTCAGAGTGGTTTGGCCGTAAGCAACAGCTTGTTGGAAATGTGCCGTTTTTCTTGCCTTGCGATCAGAAGGAAAATTCTTGCCTTGCGACCAGAAGGAAAATTCAAACAGATTTCTGCAAGAAGACAAAATAAAATGCTTACAGTACCTGGTATTCCTAGGCAGTCTCCCACTCAAGTACTAACCAGGCCCAACTCTGTTTAGCTTCTGAGATCAGACGGGATCAGGCGTTGTCAGAGTGGTTTGGCCGTAAGCAACAGCTTGTTGGAAATGTGCCGTTTTTCTTGCCTTGCGATCAGAAGGAAAATTCTTGCCTTGCGACCAGAAGGAAAATTCAAACAGATTTCTGCAAGAAGACAAAATAAAATGCTTACAGTACCTGGTATTCCTAGGCAGTCTCCCACTCAAGTACTAACCAGGCCCAACTCTGTTTAGCTTCTGAGATCAGATGGGATCAGGCGTTGTCAGAGTGGTTTGGACGTAAACAACAGTCTGGAAATGTGTGCCTTGCCTTGCCTTGCCTTGCCTTGCCTTGCGCCCAGAAGGAAAATTCTTGCCTTGCGAGCAGAAGGAAAATTCAAACAGATTTCTGCAAGAAGACAAAATAAAATGCTTACAGTACCTGGTATTCCTAGGCAGTCTCCCACTCAAGTACTAACCAGGCCCAACTCTGTTTAGCTTCTGAGATCAGACGGGATCAGGCGTTGTCAGAGTGGTTTGGCCGTAAGCAACAGCTTGTTGGAAATGTGCCGTTTTTCTTGCCTTGCGATCAGAAGGAAAATTCTTGCCTTGCGACCAGAAGGAAAATTCAAACAGATTTCTGCAAGAAGACAAAATAAAATGCTTACAGTACCTGGTATTCCTAGGCAGTCTCCCACTCAAGTACTAACCAGGCCCAACTCTGTTTAGCTTCTGAGATCAGACGGGATCAGGCGTTGTCAGAGTGGTTTGGCCGTAAGCAACAGCTTGTTGGAAATGTGCCGTTTTTCTTGCCTTGCGATCAGAAGGAAAATTCTTGCCTTGCGACCAGAAGGAAAATTCAAACAGATTTCTGCAAGAAGACAAAATAAAATGCTTACAGTACCTGGTATTCCTAGGCAGTCTCCCACTCAAGTACTAACCAGGCCCAACTCTGTTTAGCTTCTGAGATCAGATGGGATCAGGCGTTGTCAGAGTGGTTTGGACGTAAACAACAGTCTGGAAATGTGTGCCTTGCCTTGCCTTGCCTTGCCTTGCCTTGCGCCCAGAAGGAAAATTCTTGCCTTGCGAGCAGAAGGAAAATTCAAACAGATTTCTGCAAGAAGACAAAATAAAATGCTTACAGTACCTGGTATTCCTAGGCAGTCTCCCACTCAAGTACTAACCAGGCCCAACTCTGTTTAGCTTCTGAGATCAGACGGGATCAGGCGTTGTCAGAGTGGTTTGGCCGTAAGCAACAGCTTGTTGGAAATGTGCCGTTTTTCTTGCCTTGCGATCAGAAGGAAAATTCTTGCCTTGCGACCAGAAGGAAAATTCAAACAGATTTCTGCAAGAAGACAAAATAAAATGCTTACAGTACCTGGTATTCCTAGGCAGTCTCCCACTCAAGTACTAACCAGGCCCAACTCTGTTTAGCTTCTGAGATCAGACGGGATCAGGCGTTGTCAGAGTGGTTTGGCCGTAAGCAACAGCTTGTTGGAAATGTGCCGTTTTTCTTGCCTTGCGATCAGAAGGAAAATTCTTGCCTTGCGACCAGAAGGAAAATTCAAACAGATTTCTGCAAGAAGACAAAATAAAATGCTTACAGTACCTGGTATTCCTAGGCAGTCTCACACTCAAGTACTAACCAGGCCCAACTCTGTTTAGCTTCTCAGATCAGACAGGATCAGGCATTGTCAGAGTGGTTTGGACGTAAACAACAGTCTGGAAATGTGTGCCTTGCCTTGCCTTGCCTTGCCTTGCCTTGCCTTGCCTTGCCTTGCCTTGCCTTGCCTTGCCTTGCCTTGCCTTGCGCCCAGAAGGAAAATTCTTGCCTTGCGAGCAGAAGGAAAATTCAAACAGATTTCTGCAAGAAGACAAAATAAAATGCTTACAGTACCTGGTATTCCTAGGCAGTCTCCCACTCAAGTACTAACCAGGCCCAACTCTGTTTAGCTTCTGAGATCAGACGGGATCAGGCGTTGTCAGAGTGGTTTGGCCGTAAGCAACAGCTTGTTGGAAATGTGCCGTTTTTCTTGCCTTGCGATCAGAAGGAAAATTCTTGCCTTGCGACCAGAAGGAAAATTCAAACAGATTTCTGCAAGAAGACAAAATAAAATGCTTACAGTACCTGGTATTCCTAGGCAGTCTCCCACTCAAGTACTAACCAGGCCCAACTCTGTTTAGCTTCTGAGATCAGATGGGATCAGGCGTTGTCAGAGTGGTTTGGACGTAAACAACAGTCTGGAAATGTGTGCCTTGCCTTGCCTTGCCTTGCCTTGCGCCCAGAAGGAAAATTCTTGCCTTGCGACCAGAAGGAAAATTCAAACAGATTTCTGCAAGAAGACAAAATAAAATGCTTACAGTACCTGGTATTCCTAGGCAGTCTCACACTCAAGTACTAACCAGGCCCAACTCTGTTTAGCTTCTGAGATCAGACGGGATCAGGCGTTGTCAGAGTGGTTTGGCCGTAAGCAACAGCTTGTTGGAAATGTGCCGTTTTTCTTGCCTTGCGATCAGAAGGAAAATTCTTGCCTTGCGACCAGAAGGAAAATTCAAACAGATTTCTGCAAGAAGACAAAATAAAATGCTTACAGTACCTGGTATTCCTAGGCAGTCTCCCACTCAAGTACTAACCAGGCCCAACTCTGTTTAGCTTCTGAGATCAGACGGGATCAGGCGTTGTCAGAGTGGTTTGGCCGTAAGCAACAGCTTGTTGGAAATGTGCCGTTTTTCTTGCCTTGCGATCAGAAGGAAAATTCTTGCCTTGCGACCAGAAGGAAAATTCAAACAGATTTCTGCAAGAAGACAAAATAAAATGCTTACAGTACCTGGTATTCCTAGGCAGTCTCACACTCAAGTACTAACCAGGCCCAACTCTGTTTAGCTTCTCAGATCAGACAGGATCAGGCATTGTCAGAGTGGTTTGGACGTAAACAACAGTCTGGAAATGTGTGCCTTGCCTTGCCTTGCCTTGCGCCCAGAAGGAAAATTCTTGCCTTGCGAGCAGAAGGAAAATTCAAACAGATTTCTGCAAGAAGACAAAATAAAATGCTTACAGTACCTGGTATTCCTAGGCAGTCTCCCACTCAAGTACTAACCAGGCAAAACTCTGTTTAGCTTCTGAAATCAGACGGGATCAGGCATTGTCAGAGTGGTTTGGCCGTGAGCAACAGTTTGCTGGAAATGTGCCGTTTTTCTTGCCTTGCCTTGCCTTGCGCCCAGAAGGAAAATTATTGCCTTGCGAGCAGAAGGAAAATTCAAACAGATTTCTGCAAGAAGACAAAATAAAATGCTTACAGTACCTGGTATTCCTAGGCAGTCTCCCACTCAAGTACTAACCAGGCCCAACTCTGTTTAGCTTCTGAGATCAGACGGGATCAGGCGTTGTCAGAGTGGTTTGGCCGTAAGCAACAGCTTGTTGGAAATGTGCCGTTTTTCTTGCCTTGCGATCAGAAGGAAAATTCTTGCCTTGCGACCAGAAGGAAAATTCAAACAGATTTCTGCAAGAAGACAAAATAAAATGCTTACAGTACCTGGTATTCCTAGGCAGTCTCCCACTCAAGTACTAACCAGGCCCAACTCTGTTTAGCTTCTGAGATCAGATGGGATCAGGCGTTGTCAGAGTGGTTTGGACGTAAACAACAGTCTGGAAATGTGTGCCTTGCCTTGCCTTGCCTTGCCTTGCCTTGCCTTGCGCCCAGAAGGAAAATTCTTGCCTTGCGAGCAGAAGGAAAATTCAAACAGATTTCTGCAAGAAGACAAAATAAAATGCTTACAGTACCTGGTATTCCTAGGCAGTCTCCCACTCAAGTACTAACCAGGCCCAACTCTGTTTAGCTTCTGAGATCAGACGGGATCAGGCGTTGTCAGAGTGGTTTGGCCGTAAGCAACAGCTTGTTGGAAATGTGCCGTTTTTCTTGCCTTGCGATCAGAAGGAAAATTCTTGCCTTGCGACCAGAAGGAAAATTCAAACAGATTTCTGCAAGAAGACAAAATAAAATGCTTACAGTACCTGGTATTCCTAGGCAGTCTCCCACTCAAGTACTAACCAGGCCCAACTCTGTTTAGCTTCTGAGATCAGACGGGATCAGGCGTTGTCAGAGTGGTTTGGCCGTAAGCAACAGCTTGTTGGAAATGTGCCGTTTTTCTTGCCTTGCGATCAGAAGGAAAATTCTTGCCTTGCGACCAGAAGGAAAATTCAAACAGATTTCTGCAAGAAGACAAAATAAAATGCTTACAGTACCTGGTATTCCTAGGCAGTCTCCCACTCAAGTACTAACCAGGCCCAACTCTGTTTAGCTTCTGAGATCAGACGGGATCAGGCGTTGTCAGAGTGGTTTGGCCGTAAGCAACAGCTTGTTGGAAATGTGCCGTTTTTCTTGCCTTGCGATCAGAAGGAAAATTCTTGCCTTGCGACCAGAAGGAAAATTCAAACAGATTTCTGCAAGAAGACAAAATAAAATGCTTACAGTACCTGGTATTCCTAGGCAGTCTCACACTCAAGTACTAACCAGGCCCAACTCTGTTTAGCTTCTCAGATCAGACAGGATCAGGCATTGTCAGAGTGGTTTGGACGTAAACAACAGTCTGGAAATGTGTGCCTTGCCTTGCCTTGCCTTGCCTTGCCTTGCCTTGCTCCCAGAAGGAAAATTCTTGCCTTGCGAGCAGAAGGAAAATTCAAACAGATTTCTGCAAGAAGACAAAATAAAATGCTTACAGTACCTGGTATTCCTAGGCAGTCTCCCACTCAAGTACTAACCAGGCCCAACTCTGTTTAGCTTCTGAGATCAGACGGGATCAGGCGTTCTCAGAGTGGTTTGGCCGTAAGCAACAGCTTGTTGGAAATGTGCCGTTTTTCTTGCCTTGCGATCAGAAGGAAAATTCTTGCCTTGCGACCAGAAGGAAAATTCAAACAGATTTCTGCAAGAAGACAAAATAAAATGCTTACAGTACCTGGTATTCCTAGGCAGTCTCACACTCAAGTACTAACCAGGCCCAACTCTGTTTAGCTTCTCAGATCAGACAGGATCAGGCATTGTCAGAGTGGTTTGGACGTAAACAACAGTCTGGAAATGTGTGCCTTGCCTTGCCTTGCCTTGCGCCCAGAAGGAAAATTCTTGCCTTGCGAGCAGAAGGAAAATTCAAACAGATTTCTGCAAGAAGACAAAATAAAATGCTTACAGTACCTGGTATTCCTAGGCAGTCTCCCACTCAAGTACTAACCAGGCAAAACTCTGTTTAGCTTCTGAAATCAGACGGGATCAGGCATTGTCAGAGTGGTTTGGCCGTGAGCAACAGTTTGCTGGAAATGTGCCGTTTTTCTTGCCTTGCCTTGCCTTGCGCCCAGAAGGAAAATTATTGCCTTGCGAGCAGAAGGAAAATTCAAACAGATTTCTGCAAGAAGACAAAATAAAATGCTTACAGTACCTGGTATTCCTAGGCAGTCTCCCACTCAAGTACTAACCAGGCAAAACTCTGTTTAGCTTCTGAAATCAGACGGGATCAGGCATTGTCAGAGTGGTTTGGCCGTGAGCAACAGTTTGCTGGAAATGTGCCGTTTTTCTTGCCTTGCCTTGCCTTGCGCCCAGAAGGAAAATTATTGCCTTGCGAGCAGAAGGAAAATTCAAACAGATTTCTGCAAGAAGACAAAATAAAATGCTTACAGTACCTGGTATTCCTAGGCAGTCTCCCACTCAAGTACTAACCAGGCCCAACTCTGTTTAGCTTCTGAGATCAGACGGGATCAGGCGTTGTCAGAGTGGTTTGGCCGTAAGCAACAGCTTGTTGGAAATGTGCCGTTTTTCTTGCCTTGCGATCAGAAGGAAAATTCTTGCCTTGCGACCAGAAGGAAAATTCAAACAGATTTCTGCAAGAAGACAAAATAAAATGCTTACAGTACCTGGTATTCCTAGGCAGTCTCCCACTCAAGTACTAACCAGGCCCAACTCTGTTTAGCTTCTGAGATCAGACGGGATCAGGCATTGTCAGAGTGGTTTGGACGTAAACAACAGCCTGGAAATGTGTGCCTTGCCTTGCCTTGCCTTGCGCCCAGAAGGAAAATTCTTGCCTTGCGAGCAGAAGGAAAATTCAAACAGATTTCTGCAAGAAGACAAAATAAAATGCTTACAGTACCTGGTATTCCTAGGCAGTCTCCCACTCAAGTACTAACCAGGCAAAACTCTGTTTAGCTTCTGAAATCAGACGGGATCAGGCATTGTCAGAGTGGTTTGGCCGTGAGCAACAGTTTGCTGGAAATGTGCCGTTTTTCTTGCCTTGCCTTGCCTTGCGCCCAGAAGGAAAATTATTGCCTTGCGAGCAGAAGGAAAATTCAAACAGATTTCTGCAAGAAGACAAAATAAAATGCTTACAGTACCTGGTATTCCTAGGCAGTCTCCCACTCAAGTACTAACCAGGCAAAACTCTGTTTAGCTTCTGAAATCAGACGGGATCAGGCGTTGTCAGAGTGGTTTGGCCGTAAGCAACAGCTTGTTGGAAATGTGCCGTTTTTCTTGCCTTGCGATCAGAAGGAAAATTCTTGCCTTGCGACCAGAAGGAAAATTCAAACAGATTTCTGCAAGAAGACAAAATAAAATGCTTACAGTACCTGGTATTCCTAGGCAGTCTCACACTCAAGTACTAACCAGGCCCAACTCTGTTTAGCTTCTCAGATCAGACAGGATCAGGCATTGTCAGAGTGGTTTGGACGTAAACAACAGTCTGGAAATGTGTGCCTTGCCTTGCCTTGCCTTGCCTTGCCTTGCGCCCAGAAGGAAAATTCTTGCCTTGCGAGCAGAAGGAAAATTCAAACAGATTTCTGCAAGAAGACAAAATAAAATGCTTACAGTACCTGGTATTCCTAGGCAGTCTCCCACTCAAGTACTAACCAGGCCCAACTCTGTTTAGCTTCTGAAATCAGACGGGATCAGGCATTGTCAGAGTGGTTTGGCCGTGAGCAACAGTTTGCTGGAAATGTGCCGTTTTTCTTGCCTTGCCTTGCCTTGCGCCCAGAAGGAAAATTATTGCCTTGCTAGCAGAAGGAAAATTCAAACAGATTTCTGCAAGAAGACAAAATAAAATGCTTACAGTACCTGGTATTCCTAGGCAGTCTCCCACTCAAGTACTAACCAGGCCCAACTCTGTTTAGCTTCTGAGATCAGACGGGATCAGGCGTTGTCAGAGTGGTTTGGCCGTAAGCAATAGCTTGTTGGAAATGTGCCGTTTTTCTTGCCTTGCGATCAGAAGGAAAATTCTTGCCTTGCGACCAGAAGGAAAATTCAAACAGATTTCTGCAAGAAGACAAAATAAAATGCTTACAGTACCTGGTATTCCTAGGCAGTCTCACACTCAAGTACTAACCAGGCCCAACTCTGTTTAGCTTCTCAGATCAGACAGGATCAGGCATTGTCAGAGTGGTTTGGACGTAAACAACAGTCTGGAAATGTGTGCCTTGCCTTGCCTTGCCTTGCCTTGCGCCCAGAAGGAAAATTCTTGCCTTGCGAGCAGAAGGAAAATTCAAACAGATTTCTGCAAGAAGACAAAATAAAATGCTTACAGTACCTGGTATTCCTAGGCAGTCTCCCACTCAAGTACTAACCAGGCCCAACTCTGTTTAGCTTCTGAGATCAGACGGGATCAGGCGTTCTCAGAGTGGTTTGGCCGTAAGCAACAGCTTGTTGGAAATGTGCCGTTTTTCTTGCCTTGCGATCAGAAGGAAAATTCTTGCCTTGCGACCAGAAGGAAAATTCAAACAGATTTCTGCAAGAAGACAAAATAAAATGCTTACAGTACCTGGTATTCCTAGGCAGTCTCACACTCAAGTACTAACCAGGCCCAACTCTGTTTAGCTTCTGAGATCAGACGGGATCAGGCGTTGTCAGAGTGGTTTGGCCGTAAGCAACAGCTTGTTGGAAATGTGCCGTTTTTCTTGCCTTGCGATCAGAAGGAAAATTCTTGCCTTGCGACCAGAAGGAAAATTCAAACAGATTTCTGCAAGAAGACAAAATAAAATGCTTACAGTACCTGGTATTCCTAGGCAGTCTCACACTCAAGTACTAACCAGGCCCAACTCTGTTTAGCTTCTCAGATCAGACAGGATCAGGCATTGTCAGAGTGGTTTGGACGTAAACAACAGTCTGGAAATGTGTGCCTTGCCTTGCCTTGCCTTGCCTTGCCTTGCCTTGCCTTGCCTTGCCTTGCCTTGCCTTGCCTTGCTCCCAGAAGGAAAATTCTTGCCTTGCGAGCAGAAGGAAAATTCAAACAGATTTCTGCAAGAAGACAAAATAAAATGCTTACAGTACCTGGTATTCCTAGGCAGTCTCCCACTCAAGTACTAACCAGGCCCAACTCTGTTTAGCTTCTGAGATCAGACGGGATCAGGCGTTCTCAGAGTGGTTTGGCCGTAAGCAACAGCTTGTTGGAAATGTGCCGTTTTTCTTGCCTTGCGATCAGAAGGAAAATTCTTGCCTTGCGACCAGAAGGAAAATTCAAACAGATTTCTGCAAGAAGACAAAATAAAATGCTTACAGTACCTGGTATTCCTAGGCAGTCTCACACTCAAGTACTAACCAGGCCCAACTCTGTTTAGCTTCTCAGATCAGACAGGATCAGGCATTGTCAGAGTGGTTTGGACGTAAACAACAGTCTGGAAATGTGTGCCTTGCCTTGCCTTGCCTTGCGCCCAGAAGGAAAATTCTTGCCTTGCGAGCAGAAGGAAAATTCAAACAGATTTCTGCAAGAAGACAAAATAAAATGCTTACAGTACCTGGTATTCCTAGGCAGTCTCCCACTCAAGTACTAACCAGGCAAAACTCTGTTTAGCTTCTGAAATCAGACGGGATCAGGCATTGTCAGAGTGGTTTGGCCGTGAGCAACAGTTTGCTGGAAATGTGCCGTTTTTCTTGCCTTGCCTTGCCTTGCGCCCAGAAGGAAAATTATTGCCTTGCGAGCAGAAGGAAAATTCAAACAGATTTCTGCAAGAAGACAAAATAAAATGCTTACAGTACCTGGTATTCCTAGGCAGTCTCCCACTCAAGTACTAACCAGGCAAAACTCTGTTTAGCTTCTGAAATCAGACGGGATCAGGCATTGTCAGAGTGGTTTGGCCGTGAGCAACAGTTTGCTGGAAATGTGCCGTTTTTCTTGCCTTGCCTTGCCTTGCGCCCAGAAGGAAAATTATTGCCTTGCGAGCAGAAGGAAAATTCAAACAGATTTCTGCAAGAAGACAAAATAAAATGCTTACAGTACCTGGTATTCCTAGGCAGTCTCCCACTCAAGTACTAACCAGGCCCAACTCTGTTTAGCTTCTGAGATCAGACGGGATCAGGCGTTGTCAGAGTGGTTTGGCCGTAAGCAACAGCTTGTTGGAAATGTGCCGTTTTTCTTGCCTTGCGATCAGAAGGAAAATTCTTGCCTTGCGACCAGAAGGAAAATTCAAACAGATTTCTGCAAGAAGACAAAATAAAATGCTTACAGTACCTGGTATTCCTAGGCAGTCTCCCACTCAAGTACTAACCAGGCCCAACTCTGTTTAGCTTCTGAGATCAGACGGGATCAGGCATTGTCAGAGTGGTTTGGACGTAAACAACAGTCTGGAAATGTGTGCCTTGCCTTGCCTTGCCTTGCGCCCAGAAGGAAAATTCTTGCCTTGCGAGCAGAAGGAAAATTCAAACAGATTTCTGCAAGAAGACAAAATAAAATGCTTACAGTACCTGGTATTCCTAGGCAGTCTCCCACTCAAGTACTAACCAGGCAAAACTCTGTTTAGCTTCTGAAATCAGACGGGATCAGGCATTGTCAGAGTGGTTTGGCCGTGAGCAACAGTTTGCTGGAAATGTGCCGTTTTTCTTGCCTTGCCTTGCCTTGCGCCCAGAAGGAAAATTATTGCCTTGCGAGCAGAAGGAAAATTCAAACAGATTTCTGCAAGAAGACAAAATAAAATGCTTACAGTACCTGGTATTCCTAGGCAGTCTCCCACTCAAGTACTAACCAGGCAAAACTCTGTTTAGCTTCTGAAATCAGACGGGATCAGGCGTTGTCAGAGTGGTTTGGCCGTAAGCAACAGCTTGTTGGAAATGTGCCGTTTTTCTTGCCTTGCGATCAGAAGGAAAATTCTTGCCTTGCGACCAGAAGGAAAATTCAAACAGATTTCTGCAAGAAGACAAAATAAAATGCTTACAGTACCTGGTATTCCTAGGCAGTCTCACACTCAAGTACTAACCAGGCCCAACTCTGTTTAGCTTCTCAGATCAGACAGGATCAGGCATTGTCAGAGTGGTTTGGACGTAAACAACAGTCTGGAAATGTGTGCCTTGCCTTGCCTTGCCTTGCCTTGCCTTGCGCCCAGAAGGAAAATTCTTGCCTTGCGAGCAGAAGGAAAATTCAAACAGATTTCTGCAAGAAGACAAAATAAAATGCTTACAGTACCTGGTATTCCTAGGCAGTCTCCCACTCAAGTACTAACCAGGCCCAACTCTGTTTAGCTTCTGAAATCAGACGGGATCAGGCATTGTCAGAGTGGTTTGGCCGTGAGCAACAGTTTGCTGGAAATGTGCCGTTTTTCTTGCCTTGCCTTGCCTTGCGCCCAGAAGGAAAATTATTGCCTTGCTAGCAGAAGGAAAATTCAAACAGATTTCTGCAAGAAGACAAAATAAAATGCTTACAGTACCTGGTATTCCTAGGCAGTCTCCCACTCAAGTACTAACCAGGCCCAACTCTGTTTAGCTTCTGAGATCAGACGGGATCAGGCGTTGTCAGAGTGGTTTGGCCGTAAGCAATAGCTTGTTGGAAATGTGCCGTTTTTCTTGCCTTGCGATCAGAAGGAAAATTCTTGCCTTGCGACCAGAAGGAAAATTCAAACAGATTTCTGCAAGAAGACAAAATAAAATGCTTACAGTACCTGGTATTCCTAGGCAGTCTCACACTCAAGTACTAACCAGGCCCAACTCTGTTTAGCTTCTCAGATCAGACAGGATCAGGCATTGTCAGAGTGGTTTGGACGTAAACAACAGTCTGGAAATGTGTGCCTTGCCTTGCCTTGCCTTGCCTTGCGCCCAGAAGGAAAATTCTTGCCTTGCGAGCAGAAGGAAAATTCAAACAGATTTCTGCAAGAAGACAAAATAAAATGCTTACAGTACCTGGTATTCCTAGGCAGTCTCCCACTCAAGTACTAACCAGGCCCAACTCTGTTTAGCTTCTGAGATCAGACGGGATCAGGCGTTCTCAGAGTGGTTTGGCCGTAAGCAACAGCTTGTTGGAAATGTGCCGTTTTTCTTGCCTTGCGATCAGAAGGAAAATTCTTGCCTTGCGACCAGAAGGAAAATTCAAACAGATTTCTGCAAGAAGACAAAATAAAATGCTTACAGTACCTGGTATTCCTAGGCAGTCTCACACTCAAGTACTAACCAGGCCCAACTCTGTTTAGCTTCTCAGATCAGACAGGATCAGGCATTGTCAGAGTGGTTTGGACGTAAACAACAGTCTGGAAATGTGTGCCTTGCCTTGCCTTGCCTTGCGCCCAGAAGGAAAATTCTTGCCTTGCGAGCAGAAGGAAAATTCAAACAGATTTCTGCAAGAAGACAAAATAAAATGCTTACAGTACCTGGTATTCCTAGGCAGTCTCCCACTCAAGTACTAACCAGGCAAAACTCTGTTTAGCTTCTGAAATCAGACGGGATCAGGCATTGTCAGAGTGGTTTGGCCGTGAGCAACAGTTTGCTGGAAATGTGCCGTTTTTCTTGCCTTGCCTTGCCTTGCGCCCAGAAGGAAAATTATTGCCTTGCGAGCAGAAGGAAAATTCAAACAGATTTCTGCAAGAAGACAAAATAAAATGCTTACAGTACCTGGTATTCCTAGGCAGTCTCCCACTCAAGTACTAACCAGGCCCAACTCTGTTTAGCTTCTGAGATCAGACGGGATCAGGCGTTGTCAGAGTGGTTTGGCCGTAAGCAACAGCTTGTTGGAAATGTGCCGTTTTTCTTGCCTTGCGATCAGAAGGAAAATTCTTGCCTTGCGACCAGAAGGAAAATTCAAACAGATTTCTGCAAGAAGACAAAATAAAATGCTTACAGTACCTGGTATTCCTAGGCAGTCTCACACTCAAGTACTAACCAGGCCCAACTCTGTTTAGCTTCTCAGATCAGACAGGATCAGGCATTGTCAGAGTGGTTTGGACGTAAACAACAGTCTGGAAATGTGTGCCTTGCCTTGCCTTGCCTTGCCTTGCGCCCAGAAGGAAAATTCTTGCCTTGCGAGCAGAAGGAAAATTCAAACAGATTTCTGCAAGAAGACAAAATAAAATGCTTACAGTACCTGGTATTCCTAGGCAGTCTCCCACTCAAGTACTAACCAGGCCCAACTCTGTTTAGCTTCTGAAATCAGACGGGATCAGGCATTGTCAGAGTGGTTTGGCCGTGAGCAACAGTTTGCTGGAAATGTGCCGTTTTTCTTGCCTTGCCTTGCCTTGCACCCAGAAGGAAAATTATTGCCTTGCGAGCAGAAGGAAAATTCAAACAGATTTCTGCAAGAAGACAAAATAAAATGCTTACAGTACCTGGTATTCCTAGGCAGTCTCCCACTCAAGTACTAACCAGGCCCAACTCTGTTTAGCTTCTGAGATCAGACGGGATCAGGCGTTGTCAGAGTGGTTTGGCCGTAAGCAACAGCTTGTTGGAAATGTGCCGTTTTTCTTGCCTTGCGATCAGAAGGAAAATTCTTGCCTTGCGACCAGAAGGAAAATTCAAACAGATTTCTGCAAGAAGACAAAATAAAATGCTTACAGTACCTGGTATTCCTAGGCAGTCTCACACTCAAGTACTAACCAGGCCCAACTCTGTTTAGCTTCTCAGATCAGACAGGATCAGGCATTGTCAGAGTGGTTTGGACGTAAACAACAGTCTGGAAATGTGTGCCTTGCCTTGCCTTGCCTTGCCTTGCCTTGCGCCCAGAAGGAAAATTCTTGCCTTGCGAGCAGAAGGAAAATTCAAACAGATTTCTGCAAGAAGACAAAATAAAATGCTTACAGTACCTGGTATTCCTAGGCAGTCTCCCACTCAAGTACTAACCAGGCCCAACTCTGTTTAGCTTCTGAAATCAGACGGGATCAGGCATTGTCAGAGTGGTTTGGCCGTGAGCAACAGTTTGCTGGAAATGTGCCGTTTTTCTTGCCTTGCCTTGCCTTGCGCCCAGAAGGAAAATTATTGCCTTGCTAGCAGAAGGAAAATTCAAACAGATTTCTGCAAGAAGACAAAATAAAATGCTTACAGTACCTGGTATTCCTAGGCAGTCTCACACTCAAGTACTAACCAGGCCCAACTCTGTTTAGCTTCTGAGATCAGACGGGATCAGGAGTTGTCAGAGTGGTTTGGCCGTAAGCAACAGCTTGTTGGAAATGTGCCGTTTTTCTTGCCTTGCGATCAGAAGGAAAATTCTTGCCTTGCGACCAGAAGGAAAATTCAAACAGATTTCTGCAAGAAGACAAAATAAAATGCTTACAGTACCTGGTATTCCTAGGCAGTCTCACACTCAAGTACTAACCAGGCCCAACTCTGTTTAGCTTCTCAGATCAGACAGGATCAGGCATTGTCAGAGTGGTTTGGACGTAAACAACAGTCTGGAAATGTGTGCCTTGCCTTGCCTTGCCTTGCCTTGCCTTGCCTTGCCTTGCTCCCAGAAGGAAAATTCTTGCCTTGCGAGCAGAAGGAAAATTCAAACAGATTTCTGCAAGAAGACAAAATAAAATGCTTACAGTACCTGGTATTCCTAGGCAGTCTCCCACTCAAGTACTAACCAGGCCCAACTCTGTTTAGCTTCTGAGATCAGACGGGATCAGGCGTTCTCAGAGTGGTTTGGCCGTAAGCAACAGCTTGTTGGAAATGTGCCGTTTTTCTTGCCTTGCGATCAGAAGGAAAATTCTTGCCTTGCGACCAGAAGGAAAATTCAAACAGATTTCTGCAAGAAGACAAAATAAAATGCTTACAGTACCTGGTATTCCTAGGCAGTCTCACACTCAAGTACTAACCAGGCCCAACTCTGTTTAGCTTCTCAGATCAGACAGGATCAGGCATTGTCAGAGTGGTTTGGACGTAAACAACAGTCTGGAAATGTGTGCCTTGCCTTGCCTTGCCTTGCGCCCAGAAGGAAAATTCTTGCCTTGCGAGCAGAAGGAAAATTCAAACAGATTTCTGCAAGAAGACAAAATAAAATGCTTACAGTACCTGGTATTCCTAGGCAGTCTCCCACTCAAGTACTAACCAGGCAAAACTCTGTTTAGCTTCTGAAATCAGACGGGATCAGGCATTGTCAGAGTGGTTTGGCCGTGAGCAACAGTTTGCTGGAAATGTGCCGTTTTTCTTGCCTTGCCTTGCCTTGCGCCCAGAAGGAAAATTATTGCCTTGCGAGCAGAAGGAAAATTCAAACAGATTTCTGCAAGAAGACAAAATAAAATGCTTACAGTACCTGGTATTCCTAGGCAGTCTCCCACTCAAGTACTAACCAGGCCCAACTCTGTTTAGCTTCTGAGATCAGACGGGATCAGGCGTTGTCAGAGTGGTTTGGCCGTAAGCAACAGCTTGTTGGAAATGTGCCGTTTTTCTTGCCTTGCGATCAGAAGGAAAATTCTTGCCTTGCGACCAGAAGGAAAATTCAAACAGATTTCTGCAAGAAGACAAAATAAAATGCTTACAGTACCTGGTATTCCTAGGCAGTCTCACACTCAAGTACTAACCAGGCCCAACTCTGTTTAGCTTCTCAGATCAGACAGGATCAGGCATTGTCAGAGTGGTTTGGACGTAAACAACAGTCTGGAAATGTGTGCCTTGCCTTGCCTTGCCTTGCCTTGCGCCCAGAAGGAAAATTCTTGCCTTGCGAGCAGAAGGAAAATTCAAACAGATTTCTGCAAGAAGACAAAATAAAATGCTTACAGTACCTGGTATTCCTAGGCAGTCTCCCACTCAAGTACTAACCAGGCCCAACTCTGTTTAGCTTCTGAAATCAGACGGGATCAGGCATTGTCAGAGTGGTTTGGCCGTGAGCAACAGTTTGCTGGAAATGTGCCGTTTTTCTTGCCTTGCCTTGCCTTGCACCCAGAAGGAAAATTATTGCCTTGCGAGCAGAAGGAAAATTCAAACAGATTTCTGCAAGAAGACAAAATAAAATGCTTACAGTACCTGGTATTCCTAGGCAGTCTCCCACTCAAGTACTAACCAGGCCCAACTCTGTTTAGCTTCTGAGATCAGACGGGATCAGGCGTTGTCAGAGTGGTTTGGCCGTAAGCAACAGCTTGTTGGAAATGTGCCGTTTTTCTTGCCTTGCGATCAGAAGGAAAATTCTTGCCTTGCGACCAGAAGGAAAATTCAAACAGATTTCTGCAAGAAGACAAAATAAAATGCTTACAGTACCTGGTATTCCTAGGCAGTCTCACACTCAAGTACTAACCAGGCCCAACTCTGTTTAGCTTCTCAGATCAGACAGGATCAGGCATTGTCAGAGTGGTTTGGACGTAAACAACAGTCTGGAAATGTGTGCCTTGCCTTGCCTTGCCTTGCCTTGCCTTGCCTTGCCTTGCCTTGCGCCCAGAAGGAAAATTCTTGCCTTGCGAGCAGAAGGAAAATTCAAACAGATTTCTGCAAGAAGACAAAATAAAATGCTTACAGTACCTGGTATTCCTAGGCAGTCTCCCACTCAAGTACTAACCAGGCCCAACTCTGTTTAGCTTCTGAAATCAGACGGGATCAGGCATTGTCAGAGTGGTTTGGCCGTGAGCAACAGTTTGCTGGAAATGTGCCGTTTTTCTTGCCTTGCCTTGCCTTGCGCCCAGAAGGAAAATTATTGCCTTGCTAGCAGAAGGAAAATTCAAACAGATTTCTGCAAGAAGACAAAATAAAATGCTTACAGTACCTGGTATTCCTAGGCAGTCTCCCACTCAAGTACTAACCAGGCCCAACTCTGTTTAGCTTCTGAGATCAGACGGGATCAGGCGTTGTCAGAGTGGTTTGGCCGTAAGCAATAGCTTGTTGGAAATGTGCCGTTTTTCTTGCCTTGCGATCAGAAGGAAAATTCTTGCCTTGCGACCAGAAGGAAAATTCAAACAGATTTCTGCAAGAAGACAAAATAAAATGCTTACAGTACCTGGTATTCCTAGGCAGTCTCCCACTCAAGTACTAACCAGGCCCAACTCTGTTTAGCTTCTGAGATCAGACAGGATCAGGCGTTGTCAGAGTGGTTTGGCCGTAAGCAACAGCTTGTTGGAAATGTGCCGTTTTTCTTGCCTTGCGATCAGAAGGAAAATTCTTGCCTTGCGACCAGAAGGAAAATTCAAACAGATTTCTGCAAGAAGACAAAATAAAATGCTTACAGTACCTGGTATTCCTAGGCAGTCTCACACTCAAGTACTAACCAGGCCCAACTCTGTTTAGCTTCTCAGATCAGACAGGATCAGGCATTGTCAGAGTGGTTTGGACGTAAACAACAGTCTGGAAATGTGTGCCTTGCCTTGCCTTGCCTTGCCTTGCCTTGCGCCCAGAAGGAAAATTCTTGCCTTGCGAGCAGAAGGAAAATTCAAACAGATTTCTGCAAGAAGACAAAATAAAATGCTTACAGTACCTGGTATTCCTAGGCAGTCTCCCACTCAAGTACTAACCAGGCCCAACTCTGTTTAGCTTCTGAGATCAGACGGGATCAGGCGTTGTCAGAGTGGTTTGGCCGTAAGCAACAGCTTGTTGGAAATGTGCCGTTTTTCTTGCCTTGCGATCAGAAGGAAAATTCTTGCCTTGCGACCAGAAGGAAAATTCAAACAGATTTCTGCAAGAAGACAAAATAAAATGCTTACAGTACCTGGTATTCCTAGGCAGTCTCCCACTCAAGTACTAACCAGGCCCAACTCTGTTTAGCTTCTGAGATCAGACGGGATCAGGCGTTGTCAGAGTGGTTTGGCCGTAAGCAACAGCTTGTTGGAAATGTGCCGTTTTTCTTGCCTTGCGATCAGAAGGAAAATTCTTGCCTTGCGACCAGAAGGAAAATTCAAACAGATTTCTGCAAGAAGACAAAATAAAATGCTTACAGTACCTGGTATTCCTAGGCAGTCTCACACTCAAGTACTAACCAGGCCCAACTCTGTTTAGCTTCTCAGATCAGACAGGATCAGGCATTGTCAGAGTGGTTTGGACGTAAACAACAGTCTGGAAATGTGTGCCTTGCCTTGCCTTGCCTTGCCTTGCCTTGCCTTGCCTTGCGCCCAGAAGGAAAATTCTTGCCTTGCGAGCAGAAGGAAAATTCAAACAGATTTCTGCAAGAAGACAAAATAAAATGCTTACAGTACCTGGTATTCCTAGGCAGTCTCCCACTCAAGTACTAACCAGGCCCAACTCTGTTTAGCTTCTGAGATCAGACGGGATCAGGCGTTGTCAGAGTGGTTTGGCCGTAAGCAACAGCTTGTTGGAAATGTGCCGTTTTTCTTGCCTTGCGATCAGAAGGAAAATTCTTGCCTTGCGACCAGAAGGAAAATTCAAACAGATTTCTGCAAGAAGACAAAATAAAATGCTTACAGTACCTGGTATTCCTAGGCAGTCTCACACTCAAGTACTAACCAGGCCCAACTCTGTTTAGCTTCTCAGATCAGACAGGATCAGGCATTGTCAGAGTGGTTTGGACGTAAACAACAGTCTGGAAATGTGTGCCTTGCCTTGCCTTGCCTTGCCTTGCCTTGCGCCCAGAAGGAAAATTCTTGCCTTGCGAGCAGAAGGAAAATTCAAACAGATTTCTGCAAGAAGACAAAATAAAATGCTTACAGTACCTGGTATTCCTAGGCAGTCTCCCACTCAAGTACTAACCAGGCCCAACTCTGTTTAGCTTCTGAAATCAGACGGGATCAGGCATTGTCAGAGTGGTTTGGCCATGAGCAACAGTTTGCTGGAAATGTGCCGTTTTTCTTGCCTTGCCTTGCCTTGCGCCCAGAAGGAAAATTATTGCCTTGCGAGCAGAAGGAAAATTCAAACAGATTTCTGCAAGAAGACAAAATAAAATGCTTACAGTACCTGGTATTCCTAGGCAGTCTCCCACTCAAGTACTAACCAGGCCCAACTCTGTTTAGCTTCTGAGATCAGACGGGATCAGGCGTTGTCAGAGTGGTTTGGCCGTAAGCAACAGCTTGTTGGAAATGTGCCGTTTTTCTTGCCTTGCGATCAGAAGGAAAATTCTTGCCTTGCGACCAGAAGGAAAATTCAAACAGATTTCTGCAAGAAGACAAAATAAAATGCTTACAGTACCTGGTATTCCTAGGCAGTCTCACACTCAAGTACTAACCAGGCCCAACTCTGTTTAGCTTCTCAGATCAGACAGGATCAGGCATTGTCAGAGTGGTTTGGACGTAAACAACAGTCTGGAAATGTGTGCCTTGCCTTGCCTTGCCTTGCCTTGCCTTGCGCCCAGAAGGAAAATTCTTGCCTTGCGAGCAGAAGGAAAATTCAAACAGATTTCTGCAAGAAGACAAAATAAAATGCTTACAGTACCTGGTATTCCTAGGCAGTCTCCCACTCAAGTACTAACCAGGCCCAACTCTGTTTAGCTTCTGAAATCAGACGGGATCAGGCATTGTCAGAGTGGTTTGGCCGTGAGCAACAGTTTGCTGGAAATGTGCCGTTTTTCTTGCCTTGCCTTGCCTTGCACCCAGAAGGAAAATTATTGCCTTGCGAGCAGAAGGAAAATTCAAACAGATTTCTGCAAGAAGACAAAATAAAATGCTTACAGTACCTGGTATTCCTAGGCAGTCTCCCACTCAAGTACTAACCAGGCCCAACTCTGTTTAGCTTCTGAGATCAGACGGGATCAGGCGTTGTCAGAGTGGTTTGGCCGTAAGCAACAGCTTGTTGGAAATGTGCCGTTTTTCTTGCCTTGCGATCAGAAGGAAAATTCTTGCCTTGCGACCAGAAGGAAAATTCAAACAGATTTCTGCAAGAAGACAAAATAAAATGCTTACAGTACCTGGTATTCCTAGGCAGTCTCACACTCAAGTACTAACCAGGCCCAACTCTGTTTAGCTTCTCAGATCAGACAGGATCAGGCATTGTCAGAGTGGTTTGGACGTAAACAACAGTCTGGAAATGTGTGCCTTGCCTTGCCTTGCCTTGCCTTGCCTTGCGCCCAGAAGGAAAATTCTTGCCTTGCGAGCAGAAGGAAAATTCAAACAGATTTCTGCAAGAAGACAAAATAAAATGCTTACAGTACCTGGTATTCCTAGGCAGTCTCCCACTCAAGTACTAACCAGGCCCAACTCTGTTTAGCTTCTGAAATCAGACGGGATCAGGCATTGTCAGAGTGGTTTGGCCGTGAGCAACAGTTTGCTGGAAATGTGCCGTTTTTCTTGCCTTGCCTTGCCTTGCGCCCAGAAGGAAAATTATTGCCTTGCTAGCAGAAGGAAAATTCAAACAGATTTCTGCAAGAAGACAAAATAAAATGCTTACAGTACCTGGTATTCCTAGGCAGTCTCCCACTCAAGTACTAACCAGGCCCAACTCTGTTTAGCTTCTGAGATCAGACGGGATCAGGCGTTGTCAGAGTGGTTTGGCCGTAAGCAATAGCTTGTTGGAAATGTGCCGTTTTTCTTGCCTTGCGATCAGAAGGAAAATTCTTGCCTTGCGACCAGAAGGAAAATTCAAACAGATTTCTGCAAGAAGACAAAATAAAATGCTTACAGTACCTGGTATTCCTAGGCAGTCTCCCACTCAAGTACTAACCAGGCCCAACTCTGTTTAGCTTCTGAGATCAGACGGGATCAGGCGTTGTCAGAGTGGTTTGGCCGTAAGCAACAGCTTGTTGGAAATGTGCCGTTTTTCTTGCCTTGCGATCAGAAGGAAAATTCTTGCCTTGCGACCAGAAGGAAAATTCAAACAGATTTCTGCAAGAAGACAAAATAAAATGCTTACAGTACCTGGTATTCCTAGGCAGTCTCACACTCAAGTACTAACCAGGCCCAACTCTGTTTAGCTTCTCAGATCAGACAGGATCAGGCATTGTCAGAGTGGTTTGGACGTAAACAACAGTCTGGAAATGTGTGCCTTGCCTTGCCTTGCCTTGCCTTGCCTTGCGCCCAGAAGGAAAATTCTTGCCTTGCGAGCAGAAGGAAAATTCAAACAGATTTCTGCAAGAAGACAAAATAAAATGCTTACAGTACCTGGTATTCCTAGGCAGTCTCCCACTCAAGTACTAACCAGGCCCAACTCTGTTTAGCTTCTGAGATCAGACGGGATCAGGCGTTGTCAGAGTGGTTTGGCCGTAAGCAACAGCTTGTTGGAAATGTGCCGTTTTTCTTGCCTTGCGATCAGAAGGAAAATTCTTGCCTTGCGACCAGAAGGAAAATTCAAACAGATTTCTGCAAGAAGACAAAATAAAATGCTTACAGTACCTGGTATTCCTAGGCAGTCTCCCACTCAAGTACTAACCAGGCCCAACTCTGTTTAGCTTCTGAGATCAGACGGGATCAGGCGTTGTCAGAGTGGTTTGGCCGTAAGCAACAGCTTGTTGGAAATGTGCCGTTTTTCTTGCCTTGCGATCAGAAGGAAAATTCTTGCCTTGCGACCAGAAGGAAAATTCAAACAGATTTCTGCAAGAAGACAAAATAAAATGCTTACAGTACCTGGTATTCCTAGGCAGTCTCACACTCAAGTACTAACCAGGCCCAACTCTGTTTAGCTTCTCAGATCAGACAGGATCAGGCATTGTCAGAGTGGTTTGGACGTAAACAACAGTCTGGAAATGTGTGCCTTGCCTTGCCTTGCCTTGCCTTGCCTTGCCTTGCCTTGCCTTGCGCCCAGAAGGAAAATTCTTGCCTTGCGAGCAGAAGGAAAATTCAAACAGATTTCTGCAAGAAGACAAAATAAAATGCTTACAGTACCTGGTATTCCTAGGCAGTCTCCCACTCAAGTACTAACCAGGCCCAACTCTGTTTAGCTTCTGAGATCAGACGGGATCAGGCGTTGTCAGAGTGGTTTGGCCGTAAGCAACAGCTTGTTGGAAATGTGCCGTTTTTCTTGCCTTGCGATCAGAAGGAAAATTCTTGCCTTGCGACCAGAAGGAAAATTCAAACAGATTTCTGCAAGAAGACAAAATAAAATGCTTACAGTACCTGGTATTCCTAGGCAGTCTCACACTCAAGTACTAACCAGGCCCAACTCTGTTTAGCTTCTCAGATCAGACAGGATCAGGCATTGTCAGAGTGGTTTGGACGTAAACAACAGTCTGGAAATGTGTGCCTTGCCTTGCCTTGCCTTGCCTTGCGCCCAGAAGGAAAATTCTTGCCTTGCGAGCAGAAGGAAAATTCAAACAGATTTCTGCAAGAAGACAAAATAAAATGCTTACAGTACCTGGTATTCCTAGGCAGTCTCCCACTCAAGTACTAACCAGGCCCAACTCTGTTTAGCTTCTGAAATCAGACGGGATCAGGCATTGTCAGAGTGGTTTGGCCGTGAGCAACAGTTTGCTGGAAATGTGCCGTTTTTCTTGCCTTGCCTTGCCTTGCGCCCAGAAGGAAAATTATTGCCTTGCGAGCAGAAGGAAAATTCAAACAGATTTCTGCAAGAAGACAAAATAAAATGCTTACAGTACCTGGTATTCCTAGGCAGTCTCCCACTCAAGTACTAACCAGGCCCAACTCTGTTTAGCTTCTGATATCAGACGGGATCAGGCGTTGTCAGAGTGGTTTGGCCGTAAGCAACAGCTTGTTGGAAATGTGCCGTTTTTCTTGCCTTGCGATCAGAAGGAAAATTCTTGCCTTGCGACCAGAAGGAAAATTCAAACAGATTTCTGCAAGAAGACAAAATAAAATGCTTACAGTACCTGGTATTCCTAGGCAGTCTCACACTCAAGTACTAACCAGGCCCAACTCTGTTTAGCTTCTCAGATCAGACAGGATCAGGCATTGTCAGAGTGGTTTGGACGTAAACAACAGTCTGGAAATGTGTGCCTTGCCTTGCCTTGCCTTGCCTTGCGCCCAGAAGGAAAATTCTTGCCTTGCGAGCAGAAGGAAAATTCAAACAGATTTCTGCAAGAAGACAAAATAAAATGCTTACAGTACCTGGTATTCCTAGGCAGTCTCCCACTCAAGTACTAACCAGGCCCAACTCTGTTTAGCTTCTGAAATCAGACGGGATCAGGCATTGTCAGAGTGGTTTGGCCGTGAGCAACAGTTTGCTGGAAATGTGCCGTTTTTCTTGCCTTGCCTTGCCTTGCACCCAGAAGGAAAATTATTGCCTTGCGAGCAGAAGGAAAATTCAAACAGATTTCTGCAAGAAGACAAAATAAAATGCTTACAGTACCTGGTATTCCTAGGCAGTCTCCCACTCAAGTACTAACCAGGCCCAACTCTGTTTAGCTTCTGAGATCAGACGGGATCAGGCGTTGTCAGAGTGGTTTGGCCGTAAGCAACAGCTTGTTGGAAATGTGCCGTTTTTCTTGCCTTGCGATCAGAAGGAAAATTCTTGCCTTGCGACCAGAAGGAAAATTCAAACAGATTTCTGCAAGAAGACAAAATAAAATGCTTACAGTACCTGGTATTCCTAGGCAGTCTCACACTCAAGTACTAACCAGGCCCA
Source organism: Neoarius graeffei (assembly GCF_027579695.1). Classification (NCBI taxonomy): domain Eukaryota; kingdom Metazoa; phylum Chordata; class Actinopteri; order Siluriformes; family Ariidae; genus Neoarius; species Neoarius graeffei. The sequence continues at coordinate 1,099,232 of NW_026869982.1, forward strand.
ACTCTGTTTAGCTTCTCAGATCAGACAGGATCAGGCATTGTCAGAGTGGTTTGGACGTAAACAACAGTCTGGAAATGTGTGCCTTGCCTTGCCTTGCCTTGCGCCCAGAAGGAAAATTCTTGCCTTGCGAGCAGAAGGAAAATTCAAACAGATTTCTGCAAGAAGACAAAATAAAATGCTTACAGTACCTGGTATTCCTAGGCAGTCTCCCACTCAAGTACTAACCAGGCCCAACTCTGTTTAGCTTCTGAAATCAGACGGGATCAGGCATTGTCAGAGTGGTTTGGCCGTGAGCAACAGTTTGCTGGAAATGTGCCGTTTTTCTTGCCTTGCCTTGCCTTGCGCCCAGAAGGAAAATTATTGCCTTGCTAGCAGAAGGAAAATTCAAACAGATTTCTGCAAGAAGACAAAATAAAATGCTTACAGTACCTGGTATTCCTAGGCAGTCTCCCACCCAAGTACTAACCAGGCCCAACTCTGTTTAGCTTCTGAGATCAGACGGGATCAGGCGTTGTCAGAGTGGTTTGGCCGTAAGCAATAGCTTGTTGGAAATGTGCCGTTTTTCTTGCCTTGCGATCAGAAGGAAAATTCTTGCCTTGCGACCAGAAGGAAAATTCAAACAGATTTCTGCAAGAAGACAAAATAAAATGCTTACAGTACCTGGTATTCCTAGGCAGTCTCACACTCAAGTACTAACCAGGCCCAACTCTGTTTAGCTTCTGAGATCAGACGGGATCAGGCGTTGTCAGAGTGGTTTGGCCGTAAGCAACAGCTTGTTGGAAATGTGCCGTTTTTCTTGCCTTGCGATCAGAAGGAAAATTCTTGCCTTGCGACCAGAAGGAAAATTCAAACAGATTTCTGCAAGAAGACAAAATAAAATGCTTACAGTACCTGGTATTCCTAGGCAGTCTCCCACTCAAGTACTAACCAGGCCCAACTCTGTTTAGCTTCTGAGATCAGACGGGATCAGGCGTTGTCAGAGTGGTTTGGCCGTAAGCAACAGCTTGTTGGAAATGTGCCGTTTTTCTTGCCTTGCGATCAGAAGGAAAATTCTTGCCTTGCGACCAGAAGGAAAATTCAAACAGATTTCTGCAAGAAGACAAAATAAAATGCTTACAGTACCTGGTATTCCTAGGCAGTCTCACACTCAAGTACTAACCAGGCCCAACTCTGTTTAGCTTCTCAGATCAGACAGGATCAGGCATTGTCAGAGTGGTTTGGACGTAAACAACAGTCTGGAAATGTGTGCCTTGCCTTGCCTTGCCTTGCCTTGCCTTGCGCCCAGAAGGAAAATTCTTGCCTTGCGAGCAGAAGGAAAATTCAAACAGATTTCTGCAAGAAGACAAAATAAAATGCTTACAGTACCTGGTATTCCTAGGCAGTGTCCCACTCAAGTACTAACCAGGCCCAACTCTGTTTAGCTTCTGAGATCAGACGGGATCAGGCGTTGTCAGAGTGGTTTGGCCGTAAGCAACAGCTTGTTGGAAATGTGCCGTTTTTCTTGCCTTGCGATCAGAAGGAAAATTCTTGCCTTGCGACCAGAAGGAAAATTCAAACAGATTTCTGCAAGAAGACAAAATAAAATGCTTACAGTACCTGGTATTCCTAGGCAGTCTCACACTCAAGTACTAACCAGGCCCAACTCTGTTTAGCTTCTCAGATCAGACAGGATCAGGCATTGTCAGAGTGGTTTGGACGTAAACAACAGTCTGGAAATGTGTGCCTTGCCTTGCCTTGCCTTGCCTTGCGCCCAGAAGGAAAATTCTTGCCTTGCGAGCAGAAGGAAAATTCAAACAGATTTCTGCAAGAAGACAAAATAAAATGCTTACAGTACCTGGTATTCCTAGGCAGTCTCCCACTCAAGTACTAACCAGGCCCAACTCTGTTTAGCTTCTGAAATCAGACGGGATCAGGCATTGTCAGAGTGGTTTGGCCGTGAGCAACAGTTTGCTGGAAATGTGCCGTTTTTCTTGCCTTGCCTTGCCTTGCACCCAGAAGGAAAATTATTGCCTTGCGATCAGAAGGAAAATTCTTGCCTTGCGACCAGAAGGAAAATTCAAACAGATTTCTGCAAGAAGACAAAATAAAATGCTTACAGTACCTGGTATTCCTAGGCAGTCTCCCACTCAAGTACTAACCAGGCCCAACTCTGTTTAGCTTCTGAGATCAGACGGGATCAGGCGTTGTCAGAGTGGTTTGGCCGTAAGCAACAGCTTGTTGGAAATGTGCCGTTTTTCTTGCCTTGCGATCAGAAGGAAAATTCTTGCCTTGCGACCAGAAGGAAAATTCAAACAGATTTCTGCAAGAAGACAAAATAAAATGCTTACAGTACCTGGTATTCCTAGGCAGTCTCACACTCAAGTACTAACCAGGCCCAACTCTGTTTAGCTTCTCAGATCAGACAGGATCAGGCATTGTCAGAGTGGTTTGGACGTAAACAACAGTCTGGAAATGTGTGCCTTGCCTTGCCTTGCCTTGCCTTGCCTTGCGCCCAGAAGGAAAATTCTTGCCTTGCGAGCAGAAGGAAAATTCAAACAGATTTCTGCAAGAAGACAAAATAAAATGCTTACAGTACCTGGTATTCCTAGGCAGTCTCCCACTCAAGTACTAACCAGGCCCAACTCTGTTTAGCTTCTGAAATCAGACGGGATCAGGCATTGTCAGAGTGGTTTGGCCGTGAGCAACAGTTTGCTGGAAATGTGCCGTTTTTCTTGCCTTGCCTTGCCTTGCGCCCAGAAGGAAAATTATTGCCTTGCTAGCAGAAGGAAAATTCAAACAGATTTCTGCAAGAAGACAAAATAAAATGCTTACAGTACCTGGTATTCCTAGGCAGTCTCCCACTCAAGTACTAACCAGGCCCAACTCTGTTTAGCTTCTGAGATCAGACGGGATCAGGCGTTGTCAGAGTGGTTTGGCCGTAAGCAATAGCTTGTTGGAAATGTGCCGTTTTTCTTGCCTTGCGATCAGAAGGAAAATTCTTGCCTTGCGACCAGAAGGAAAATTCAAACAGATTTCTGCAAGAAGACAAAATAAAATGCTTACAGTACCTGGTATTCCTAGGCAGTCTCACACTCAAGTACTAACCAGGCCCAACTCTGTTTAGCTTCTCAGATCAGACAGGATCAGGCATTGTCAGAGTGGTTTGGACGTAAACAACAGTCTGGAAATGTGTGCCTTGCCTTGCCTTGCCTTGCCTTGCGCCCAGAAGGAAAATTCTTGCCTTGCGAGCAGAAGGAAAATTCAAACAGATTTCTGCAAGAAGACAAAATAAAATGCTTACAGTACCTGGTATTCCTAGGCAGTCTCCCACTCAAGTACTAACCAGGCCCAACTCCGTTTAGCTTCTGAGATCAGACGGGATCAGGCGTTCTCAGAGTGGTTTGGCCGTAAGCAACAGCTTGTTGGAAATGTGCCGTTTTTCTTGCCTTGCGATCAGAAGGAAAATTCTTGCCTTGCGACCAGAAGGAAAATTCAAACAGATTTCTGCAAGAAGACAAAATAAAATGCTTACAGTACCTGGTATTCCTAGGCAGTCTCACACTCAAGTACTAACCAGGCCCAACTCTGTTTAGCTTCTCAGATCAGACAGGATCAGGCATTGTCAGAGTGGTTTGGACGTAAACAACAGTCTGGAAATGTGTGCCTTGCCTTGCCTTGCCTTGCGCCCAGAAGGAAAATTCTTGCCTTGCGAGCAGAAGGAAAATTCAAACAGATTTCTGCAAGAAGACAAAATAAAATGCTTACAGTACCTGGTATTCCTAGGCAGTCTCCCACTCAAGTACTAACCAGGCAAAACTCTGTTTAGCTTCTGAAATCAGACGGGATCAGGCATTGTCAGAGTGGTTTGGCCGTGAGCAACAGTTTGCTGGAAATGTGCCGTTTTTCTTGCCTTGCCTTGCCTTGCGCCCAGAAGGAAAATTATTGCCTTGCGAGCAGAAGGAAAATTCAAACAGATTTCTGCAAGAAGACAAAATAAAATGCTTACAGTACCTGGTATTCCTAGGCAGTCTCCCACTCAAGTACTAACCAGGCCCAACTCTGTTTAGCTTCTGAGATCAGACGGGATCAGGCGTTGTCAGAGTGGTTTGGCCGTAAGCAACAGCTCGTTGGAAATGTGCCGTTTTTCTTGCCTTGCGATCAGAAGGAAAATTCTTGCCTTGCGACCAGAAGGAAAATTCAAACAGATTTCTGCAAGAAGACAAAATAAAATGCTTACAGTACCTGGTATTCCTAGGCAGTCTCACACTCAAGTACTAACCAGGCCCAACTCTGTTTAGCTTCTCAGATCAGACAGGATCAGGCATTGTCAGAGTGGTTTGGACGTAAACAACAGTCTGGAAATGTGTGCCTTGCCTTGCCTTGCCTTGCCTTGCGCCCAGAAGGAAAATTCTTGCCTTGCGAGCAGAAGGAAAATTCAAACAGATTTCTGCAAGAAGACAAAATAAAATGCTTACAGTACCTGGTATTCCTAGGCAGTCTCCCACTCAAGTACTAACCAGGCCCAACTCTGTTTAGCTTCTGAAATCAGACGGGATCAGGCATTGTCAGAGTGGTTTGGCCGTGAGCAACAGTTTGCTGGAAATGTGCCGTTTTTCTTGCCTTGCCTTGCCTTGCACCCAGAAGGAAAATTATTGCCTTGCGAGCAGAAGGAAAATTCAAACAGATTTCTGCAAGAAGACAAAATAAAATGCTTACAGTACCTGGTATTCCTAGGCAGTCTCCCACTCAAGTACTAACCAGGCCCAACTCTGTTTAGCTTCTGAGATCAGACGGGATCAGGCGTTGTCAGAGTGGTTTGGCCGTAAGCAACAGCTTGTTGGAAATGTGCCGTTTTTCTTGCCTTGCGATCAGAAGGAAAATTCTTGCCTTGCGACCAGAAGGAAAATTCAAACAGATTTCTGCAAGAAGACAAAATAAAATGCTTACAGTACCTGGTATTCCTAGGCAGTCTCACACTCAAGTACTAACCAGGCCCAACTCTGTTTAGCTTCTCAGATCAGACAGGATCAGGCATTGTCAGAGTGGTTTGGACGTAAACAACAGTCTGGAAATGTGTGCCTTGCCTTGCCTTGCCTTGCCTTGCCTTGCCTTGCGCCCAGAAGGAAAATTCTTGCCTTGCGAGCAGAAGGAAAATTCAAACAGATTTCTGCAAGAAGACAAAATAAAATGCTTACAGTACCTGGTATTCCTAGGCAGTCTCCCACTCAAGTACTAACCAGGCCCAACTCTGTTTAGCTTCTGAAATCAGACGGGATCAGGCATTGTCAGAGTGGTTTGGCCGTGAGCAACAGTTTGCTGGAAATGTGCCGTTTTTCTTGCCTTGCCTTGCCTTGCGCCCAGAAGGAAAATTATTGCCTTGCTAGCAGAAGGAAAATTCAAACAGATTTCTGCAAGAAGACAAAATAAAATGCTTACAGTACCTGGTATTCCTAGGCAGTCTCCCACTCAAGTACTAACCAGGCCCAACTCTGTTTAGCTTCTGAGATCAGACGGGATCAGGCGTTGTCAGAGTGGTTTGGCCGTAAGCAATAGCTTGTTGGAAATGTGCCGTTTTTCTTGCCTTGCGATCAGAAGGAAAATTCTTGCCTTGCGACCAGAAGGAAAATTCAAACAGATTTCTGCAAGAAGACAAAATAAAATGCTTACAGTACCTGGTATTCCTAGGCAGTCTCACACTCAAGTACTAACCAGGCCCAACTCTGTTTAGCTTCTCAGATCAGACAGGATCAGGCATTGTCAGAGTGGTTTGGACGTAAACAACAGTCTGGAAATGTGTGCCTTGCCTTGCCTTGCCTTGCCTTGCCTTGCCTTGCTCCCAGAAGGAAAATTCTTGCCTTGCGAGCAGAAGGAAAATTCAAACAGATTTCTGCAAGAAGACAAAATAAAATGCTTACAGTACCTGGTATTCCTAGGCAGTCTCCCACCCAAGTACTAACCAGGCCCAACTCTGTTTAGCTTCTGAGATCAGACGGGATCAGGCGTTGTCAGAGTGGTTTGGCCGTAAGCAATAGCTTGTTGGAAATGTGCCGTTTTTCTTGCCTTGCGATCAGAAGGAAAATTCTTGCCTTGCGACCAGAAGGAAAATTCAAACAGATTTCTGCAAGAAGACAAAATAAAATGCTTACAGTACCTGGTATTCCTAGGCAGTCTCACACTCAAGTACTAACCAGGCCCAACTCTGTTTAGCTTCTGAGATCAGACGGGATCAGGCGTTGTCAGAGTGGTTTGGCCGTAAGCAACAGCTTGTTGGAAATGTGCCGTTTTTCTTGCCTTGCGATCAGAAGGAAAATTCTTGCCTTGCGACCAGAAGGAAAATTCAAACAGATTTCTGCAAGAAGACAAAATAAAATGCTTACAGTACCTGGTATTCCTAGGCAGTCTCACACTCAAGTACTAACCAGGCCCAACTCTGTTTAGCTTCTCAGATCAGACAGGATCAGGCATTGTCAGAGTGGTTTGGACGTAAACAACAGTCTGGAAATGTGTGCCTTGCCTTGCCTTGCCTTGCCTTGCCTTGCCTTGCCTTGCCTTGCCTTGCCTTGCCTTGCCTTGCTCCCAGAAGGAAAATTCTTGCCTTGCGAGCAGAAGGAAAATTCAAACAGATTTCTGCAAGAAGACAAAATAAAATGCTTACAGTACCTGGTATTCCTAGGCAGTCTCACACTCAAGTACTAACCAGGCCCAACTCTGTTTAGCTTCTCAGATCAGACAGGATCAGGCATTGTCAGAGTGGTTTGGACGTAAACAACAGTCTGGAAATGTGTGCCTTGCCTTGCCTTGCCTTGCCTTGCCTTGCCTTGCCTTGCTCCCAGAAGGAAAATTCTTGCCTTGCGAGCAGAAGGAAAATTCAAACAGATTTCTGCAAGAAGACAAAATAAAATGCTTACAGTACCTGGTATTCCTAGGCAGTCTCACACTCAAGTACTAACCAGGCCCAACTCTGTTTAGCTTCTCAGATCAGACAGGATCAGGCATTGTCAGAGTGGTTTGGACGTAAACAGCAGTCTGGAAATGTGTGCCTTGCCTTGCCTTGCCTTGCCTTGCGCCCAGAAGGAAAATTCTTGCCTTGCGAGCAGAAGGAAAATTCAAACAGATTTCTGCAAGAAGACAAAATAAAATGCTTACAGTACCTGGTATTCCTAGGCAGTCTCCCACTCAAGTACTAACCAGGCCCAACTCTGTTTAGCTTCTGAAATCAGACGGGATCAGGCATTGTCAGAGTGGTTTGGCCGTGAGCAACAGTTTGCTGGAAATGTGCCGTTTTTCTTGCCTTGCCTTGCCTTGCGCCCAGAAGGAAAATTATTGCCTTGCGAGCAGAAGGAAAATTCAAACAGATTTCTGCAAGAAGACAAAATAAAATGCTTACAGTACCTGGTATTCCTAGGCAGTCTCCCACTCAAGTACTAACCAGGCCCAACTCTGTTTAGCTTCTGAGATCAGACGGGATCAGGCGTTGTCAGAGTGGTTTGGCCGTAAGCAACAGCTTGTTGGAAATGTGCCGTTTTTCTTGCCTTGCGATCAGAAGGAAAATTCTTGCCTTGCGACCAGAAGGAAAATTCAAACAGATTTCTGCAAGAAGACAAAATAAAATGCTTACAGTACCTGGTATTCCTAGGCAGTCTAACACTCAAGTACTAACCAGGCCCAACTCTGTTTAGCTTCTCAGATCAGACAGGATCAGGCATTGTCAGAGTGGTTTGGACGTAAACAACAGTCTGGAAATGTGTGCCTTGCCTTGCCTTGCCTTGCCTTGCGCCCAGAAGGAAAATTCTTGCCTTGCGAGCAGAAGGAAAATTCAAACAGATTTCTGCAAGAAGACAAAATAAAATGCTTACAGTACCTGGTATTCCTAGGCAGTCTCCCACTCAAGTACTAACCAGGCCCAACTCTGTTTAGCTTCTGAGATCAGACGGGATCAGGCGTTCTCAGAGTGGTTTGGCCGTAAGCAACAGCTTGTTGGAAATGTGCCGTTTTTCTTGCCTTGCGATCAGAAGGAAAATTCTTGCCTTGCGACCAGAAGGAAAATTCAAACAGATTTCTGCAAGAAGACAAAATAAAATGCTTACAGTACCTGGTATTCCTAGGCAGTCTCACACTCAAGTACTAACCAGGCCCAACTCTGTTTAGCTTCTCAGATCAGACAGGATCAGGCATTGTCAGAGTGGTTTGGACGTAAACAACAGTCTGGAAATGTGTGCCTTGCCTTGCCTTGCCTTGCGCCCAGAAGGAAAATTCTTGCCTTGCGAGCAGAAGGAAAATTCAAACAGATTTCTGCAAGAAGACAAAATAAAATGCTTACCGTACCTGGTATTCCTAGGCAGTCTCCCACTCAAGTACTAACCAGGCAAAACTCTGTTTAGCTTCTGAAATCAGACGGGATCAGGCATTGTCAGAGTGGTTTGGCCGTGAGCAACAGTTTGCTGGAAATGTGCCGTTTTTCTTGCCTTGCCTTGCCTTGCGCCCAGAAGGAAAATTATTGCCTTGCGAGCAGAAGGAAAATTCAAACAGATTTCTGCAAGAAGACAAAATAAAATGCTTACAGTACCTGGTATTCCTAGGCAGTCTCCCACTCAAGTACTAACCAGGCCCAACTCTGTTTAGCTTCTGAGATCAGACGGGATCAGGCGTTGTCAGAGTGGTTTGGCCGTAAGCAACAGCTCGTTGGAAATGTGCCGTTTTTCTTGCCTTGCGATCAGAAGGAAAATTCTTGCCTTGCGACCAGAAGGAAAATTCAAACAGATTTCTGCAAGAAGACAAAATAAAATGCTTACAGTACCTGGTATTCCTAGGCAGTCTCACACTCAAGTACTAACCAGGCCCAACTCTGTTTAGCTTCTCAGATCAGACAGGATCAGGCATTGTCAGAGTGGTTTGGACGTAAACAACAGTCTGGAAATGTGTGCCTTGCCTTGCCTTGCCTTGCCTTGCGCCCAGAAGGAAAATTCTTGCCTTGCGAGCAGAAGGAAAATTCAAACAGATTTCTGCAAGAAGACAAAATAAAATGCTTACAGTACCTGGTATTCCTAGGCAGTCTCCCACTCAAGTACTAACCAGGCCCAACTCTGTTTAGCTTCTGAAATCAGACGGGATCAGGCGTTGTCAGAGTGGTTTGGCCGTGAGCAACAGTTTGCTGGAAATGTGCCGTTTTTCTTGCCTTGCCTTGCCTTGCACCCAGAAGGAAAATTATTGCCTTGCGAGCAGAAGGAAAATTCAAACAGATTTCTGCAAGAAGACAAAATAAAATGCTTACAGTACCTGGTATTCCTAGGCAGTCTCCCACTCAAGTACTAACCAGGCCCAACTCTGTTTAGCTTCTGAGATCAGACGGGATCAGGCGTTGTCAGAGTGGTTTGGCCGTAAGCAACAGCTTGTTGGAAATGTGCCGTTTTTCTTGCCTTGCGATCAGAAGGAAAATTCTTGCCTTGCGACCAGAAGGAAAATTCAAACAGATTTCTGCAAGAAGACAAAATAAAATGCTTACAGTACCTGGTATTCCTAGGCAGTCTCACACTCAAGTACTAACCAGGCCCAACTCTGTTTAGCTTCTCAGATCAGACGGGATCAGGCATTGTCAGAGTGGTTTGGCCGTGAGCAACAGCTTGTTGGAAATGTGCCGTTTTTCTTGCCTTGCGATCAGAAGGAAAATTCTTGCCTTGCGACCAGAAGGAAAATTCAAACAGATTTCTGCAAGAAGACAAAATAAAATGCTTACAGTACCTGGTATTCCTAGGCAGTCTCACACTCAAGTACTAACCAGGCCCAACTCTGTTTAGCTTCTGAGATCAGACGGGATCAGGCGTTGTCAGAGTGGTTTGGCCGTAAGCAACAGCTTGTTGGAAATGTGCCGTTTTTCTTGCCTTGCGATCAGAAGGAAAATTCTTGCCTTGCGACCAGAAGGAAAATTCAAACAGATTTCTGCAAGAAGACAAAATAAAATGCTTACAGTACCTGGTATTCCTAGGCAGCCTCACACTCAAGTACTAACCAGGCCCAACTCTGTTTAGCTTCTCAGATCAGACAGGATCAGGCATTGTCAGAGTGGTTTGGACGTAAACAACAGTCTGGAAATGTGTGCCTTGCCTTGCCTTGCCTTGCCTTGCCTTGCCTTGCCTTGCTCCCAGAAGGAAAATTCTTGCCTTGCGAGCAGAAGGAAAATTCAAACAGATTTCTGCAAGAAGACAAAATAAAATGCTTACAGTACCTGGTATTCCTAGGCAGTCTCACACTCAAGTACTAACCAGGCCCAACTCTGTTTAGCTTCTCAGATCAGACAGGATCAGGCATTGTCAGAGTGGTTTGGACGTAAACAACAGTCTGGAAATGTGTGCCTTGCCTTGCCTTGCCTTGCCTTGCCTTGCCTTGCCTTGCCTTGCCTTGCCTTGCTCCCAGAAGGAAAATTCTTGCCTTGCGAGCAGAAGGAAAATTCAAACAGATTTCTGCAAGAAGACAAAATAAAATGCTTACAGTACCTGGTATTCCTAGGCAGTCTCACACTCAAGTACTAACCAGGCCCAACTCTGTTTAGCTTCTCAGATCAGACAGGATCAGGCATTGTCAGAGTGGTTTGGACGTAAACAGCAGTCTGGAAATGTGTGCCTTGCCTTGCCTTGCCTTGCCTTGCGCCCAGAAGGAAAATTCTTGCCTTGCGAGCAGAAGGAAAATTCAAACAGATTTCTGCAAGAAGACAAAATAAAATGCTTACAGTACCTGGTATTCCTAGGCAGTCTCCCACTCAAGTACTAACCAGGCCCAACTCTGTTTAGCTTCTGAAATCAGACGGGATCAGGCATTGTCAGAGTGGTTTGGCCGTGAGCAACAGTTTGCTGGAAATGTGCCGTTTTTCTTGCCTTGCCTTGCCTTGCGCCCAGAAGGAAAATTATTGCCTTGCGAGCAGAAGGAAAATTCAAACAGATTTCTGCAAGAAGACAAAATAAAATGCTTACAGTACCTGGTATTCCTAGGCAGTCTCCCACTCAAGTACTAACCAGGCCCAACTCTGTTTAGCTTCTGAGATCAGACAGGATCAGGCGTTGTCAGAGTGGTTTGGCCGTAAGCAACAGCTTGTTGGAAATGTGCCGTTTTTCTTGCCTTGCGATCAGAAGGAAAATTCTTGCCTTGCGACCAGAAGGAAAATTCAAACAGATTTCTGCAAGAAGACAAAATAAAATGCTTACAGTACCTGGTATTCCTAGGCAGTCTAACACTCAAGTACTAACCAGGCCCAACTCTGTTTAGCTTCTCAGATCAGACAGGATCAGGCATTGTCAGAGTGGTTTGGACGTAAACAACAGTCTGGAAATGTGTGCCTTGCCTTGCCTTGCCTTGCCTTGCGCCCAGAAGGAAAATTCTTGCCTTGCGAGCAGAAGGAAAATTCAAACAGATTTCTGCAAGAAGACAAAATAAAATGCTTACAGTACCTGGTATTCCTAGGCAGTCTCCCACTCAAGTACTAACCAGGCCCAACTCTGTTTAGCTTCTGAGATCAGACGGGATCAGGCGTTCTCAGAGTGGTTTGGCCGTAAGCAACAGCTTGTTGGAAATGTGCCGTTTTTCTTGCCTTGCGATCAGAAGGAAAATTCTTGCCTTGCGACCAGAAGGAAAATTCAAACAGATTTCTGCAAGAAGACAAAATAAAATGCTTACAGTACCTGGTATTCCTAGGCAGTCTCACACTCAAGTACTAACCAGGCCCAACTCTGTTTAGCTTCTCAGATCAGACAGGATCAGGCATTGTCAGAGTGGTTTGGACGTAAACAACAGTCTGGAAATGTGTGCCTTGCCTTGCCTTGCCTTGCGCCCAGAAGGAAAATTCTTGCCTTGCGAGCAGAAGGAAAATTCAAACAGATTTCTGCAAGAAGACAAAATAAAATGCTTACAGTACCTGGTATTCCTAGGCAGTCTCCCACTCAAGTACTAACCAGGCAAAACTCTGTTTAGCTTCTGAAATCAGACGGGATCAGGCATTGTCAGAGTGGTTTGGCCGTGAGCAACAGTTTGCTGGAAATGTGCCGTTTTTCTTGCCTTGCCTTGCCTTGCGCCCAGAAGGAAAATTCTTGCCTTGCGAGCAGAAGGAAAATTCAAACAGATTTCTGCAAGAAGACAAAATAAAATGCTTACAGTACCTGGTATTCCTAGGCAGTCTCCCACTCAAGTACTAACCAGGCCCAACTCTGTTTAGCTTCTGAGATCAGACGGGATCAGGCGTTGTCAGAGTGGTTTGGCCATAAGCAACAGTTAGTTGGAAATGTGCCGTTTTTCTTGCCTTGCCTTGCCTTGCGACCAGAAGGAAAATTCTTGCCTTGCGAGCAGAAGGAAAATTCAAACAGATTTCTGCAAGAAGACAAAATAAAATGCTTACAGTACCTGGTATTCCTAGGCAGTCTCCCACTCAAGTACTAACCAGGCCTAACTCTGTTTAGCTTCTGAGATCAGACGGGATCAGGCGTTGTCAGAGTGGTTTGGCCATAAGCAACAGTGAGTTGGAAATGTGCCGTTTTTCTTGCCTTGCCTTGCCTTGCGCCCAGAAGGAAAATTCTTGCCTTGCGAGCAGAAGGAAAATTCAAACAGATTTCTGCTAGAAGACAAAATAAAATGCTTACAGTACCTGGTATTCCTAGGCAGTCTCCCACTCAAGTACTATCCAGGCCCAACTCTGTTTAGCTTCTGAGATCAGACGGGATCAGGCGTTGTCAGAGTGGTTTGGCCATAAGCAGCAGTTAGTTGGAAATGTGCCGTTTTTCTTGCCTTGCCTTGCGACCAGAAGGAAAATTCTTTCCTTGCGAGCAGAATGAAAATTCAAACAGATTTCTGCAAGAAGACAAAATAAAATGCTTACAGTACCTGGTATTACTAGGCAGTCTCCCACTCAAGTACTAAACAGGCCCAACTCTGTTTAGTTTCTGAGATCTGACAGGATCAGGCGTTGTCAGAGTGGTTTGGCCGTAAGCAACAGCTTGTTGGAAATGTGCCATTTTTCTTGCCTTGCGCCCAGAAGGAAAATTCTTGCCTTGCGACCAGAAGGAAAATTCAAACAGATTTCTGCTAGAAGACAAAATAAAATGCTTACAGTACCTGGTATTCCTAGGCAGTCTCCCACTCAAGTACTAACCAGGCCCAACTCTGTTTAGCTTCTGAGATCAGACGGGATCAGGCGTTGTCAGAGTGGTTTGGCCATAAGCAACAGTTAGTTGGAAATGTGCCGTTTTTCTTGCCTTGCCTTGCCTTGCCTTGCGCCCAGAAGGAAAATTCTTGCCTTGCGAGCAGAAGGAAAATTCAAACAGATTTCTGCAAGAAGACAAAATAAAATGCTTACAGTACCTGGTATTCCTAGGCAGTCTCCCACTCAAGTACTAACCAGGCCCAACTCTGTTTAGCTTCTGAGATCAGACGGGATCAGGCGTTGTCAGAGTGGTTTGGCCATAAGCAACAGTTAGTTGGAAATGTGCCGTTTTTCTTGCCTTGCCTTGCCTTGCGCCCAGAAGGAAAATTCTTGCCTTGCGAGCAGAAGGAAAATTCAAACAGATTTCTGCTAGAAGACAAAATAAAATGCTTACAGTACCTGGTATTCCTATTCAGTCTCCCACTCAAGTACTAACCAGGCCCAACTCTGTTTAGTTTCTGAGATCAGACGGGATCAGGCGATGTCAGAGTGGTTTGGCCATAAGCAACAGTTAGTTGGAAATGTGCCGTTTTTCTTGCCTTGCCTTGCCTTGCGCCCAGAAGGAAAATTCTTGCCTTGCGAGCAGAAGGAAAATTCAAACAGATTTCTGCAAGAAGACAAAATAAAATGCTTACAGTACCTGGTATTCCTAGGCAGTCTCCCACTCAAGTACTAACCAGGCCCAACTCTGTTTAGCTTCTGAGATCAGACGGGATCAGGCGTTGTCAGAGTGGTTTGGCCATAAGCAACAGTTAGTTGGAAATGTGCCGTTTTTCTTGCCTTGCCTTGCGCCCAGAAGGAAAATTCTTGCCTTGCGAGCAGAAGGAAAATTCAAACAGATTTCTGCTAGAAGACAAAATAAAATGCTTACAGTACCTGGTATTCCTAGGCAGTCTCCCACTCAAGTACTAACCAGGCCCAACTCTGTTTAGCTTCTGAGATCAGACGGGATCAGGCGTTGTCAGAGTGGTTTGGCCATAAGCAACAGTTAGTTGGAAATGTGCCGTTTTTCTTGCCTTGCCTTGCGACCAGAAGGAAAATTCTTGCCTTGCGAGCAGAAGGAAAATTCAAACAGATTTCTGCAAGAAGACAAAATAAAATGCTTACAGTACCTGGTATTACTAGGCAGTCTCCCACTCAAGTACTAAACAGGCCCAACTCTGTTTAGCTTCTCAGATCAGACAGGATCAGGCATTGTCAGAGTGGTTTGGACATAAGCAATAGTCTGGAAATGTGCCGTTTTTCTTGCCTTGCCTTGCGATCAGAAGGAAAATTCTTGCCTTGCGACCAGAAGGAAAATTCAAACAGATTTCTGCAAGAAGACAAAATAAAATGCTTACAGTACCTGGTATTCCTAGGCAGTCTCCCACTCAAGTACTAACCAGGCCCAACTCTGTTTAGCTTCTGACATCAGACGGGATCAGGCGTTGTCAGAGTGGTTTGGCCATAAGCAACAGTTAGTTGGAAATGTGCCGTTTTTCTTGCCTTGCCTTGCCTTGCGCCCAGAAGGAAAATTCTTGCCTTGCGAGCAGAAGGAAAATTCAAACAGATTTCTGCTAGAAGACAAAATAAAATGCTTACAGTACCTGGTATTCCTAGGCAGTCTCCCACTCAAGTACTAACCAGGCCCAACTCTGTTTAGCTTCTGAGATCAGACGGGATCAGGCGTTGTCAGAGTGGTTTGGCCGTAAGCAACAGTTAGTTGGAAATGTGCCGTTTTTCTTGCCTTGCGTTGCGACCAGAAGGAAAATTCTTGCCTTGCGAGCAGAAGGAAAATTCAAACAGATTTCTGCAAGGAGACAAAATAAAATGCTTACAGTACCTGGTATTCCTAGGCAGTCTCACACTCAAGTACTAACCAGGCCCAACTCTGTTTAGCTTCTCAGATCAGACAGGATCAGGCATTGTCAGAGTGGTTTGGACGTAAACAACAGTCTGGAAATGTGTGCCTTGCCTTGCCTTGCCTTGCCTTGCCTTGCCTTGCCTTGCGCCCAGAAGGAAAATTCTTGCCTTGCGAGCAGAAGGAAAATTCAAACAGATTTCTGCAAGAAGACAAAATAAAATGCTTACAGTACCTGGTATTCCTAGGCAGTCTCCCACTCAAGTACTAACCAGGCCCAACTCTGTTTAGCTTCTGAGATCAGACGGGATCAGGCGTTGTCAGAGTGGTTTGGCCATAAGCAACAGTTAGTTGGAAATGTGTCGTTTTTCTTGCCTTGCCTTGCCTTGCGCCCAGAAGGAAAATTCTTGCCTTGCGAGCAGAAGGAAAATTCAAACAGATTTCTGCTAGAAGACAAAATAAAATGCTTACAGTACCTGGTATTCCTAGGCAGTCTCCCACTCAAGTACTAACCAGGCCCAACTCTGTTTAGCTTCTGAGATCAGACGGGATCAGGCGTTGTCAGAGTGGTTTGGCCATAAGCAACAGTTAGTTGGAAATGTGCCGTTTTTCTTGCCTTGCCTTGCCTTGCGACCAGAAGGAAAATTCTTGCCTTGCGAGCAGAAGGAAAATTCAAACAGATTTCTGCAAGAAGACAAAATAAAATGCTTACAGTACCTGGTATTCCTAGGCAGTCTCCCACTCAAGTACTAACCAGGCCTAACTCTGTTTAGCTTCTGAGATCAGACGGGATCAGGCGTTGTCAGAGTGGTTTGGCCATAAGCAACAGTGAGTTGGAAATGTGCCGTTTTTCTTGCCTTGCCTTGCCTTGCGCCCAGAAGGAAAATTCTTGCCTTGCGAGCAGAAGGAAAATTCAAACAGATTTCTGCTAGAAGACAAAATAAAATGCTTACAGTACCTGGTATTCCTAGGCAGTCTCCCACTCAAGTACTATCCAGGCCCAACTCTGTTTAGCTTCTGAGATCAGACGGGATCAGGCGTTGTCAGAGTGGTTTGGCCATAAGCAGCAGTTAGTTGGAAATGTGCCGTTTTTCTTGCCTTGCCTTGCGACCAGAAGGAAAATTCTTGCCTTGCGAGCAGAAGGAAAATTCAAACAGATTTCTGCAAGAAGACAAAATAAAATGCTTACAGTACCTGGTATTACTAGGCAGTCTCCCACTCAAGTACTAAACAGGCCCAACTCTGTTTAGTTTCTGAGATCTGACAGGATCAGGCGTTGTCAGAGTGGTTTGGCCGTAAGCAACAGCTTGTTGGAAATGTGCCATTTTTCTTGCCTTGCGCCCAGAAGGAAAATTCTTGCCTTGCGACCAGAAGGAAAATTCAAACAGATTTCTGCTAGAAGACAAAATAAAATGCTTACAGTACCTGGTATTCCTAGGCAGTCTCCCACTCAAGTACTAACCAGGCCCAACTCTGTTTAGCTTCTGAGATCAGACGGGATCAGGCGTTGTCAGAGTGGTTTGGCCATAAGCAACAGTTAGTTGGAAATGTGCCGTTTTTCTTGCCTTGCCTTGCCTTGCCTTGCGCCCAGAAGGAAAATTCTTGCCTTGCGAGCAGAAGGAAAATTCAAACAGATTTCTGCAAGAAGACAAAATAAAATGCTTACAGTACCTGGTATTCCTAGGCAGTCTCCCACTCAAGTACTAACCAGGCCCAACTCTGTTTAGCTTCTGAGATCAGACGGGATCAGGCGTTGTCAGAGTGGTTTGGCCATAAGCAACAGTTAGTTGGAAATGTGCCGTTTTTCTTGCCTTGCCTTGCCTTGCGCCCAGAAGGAAAATTCTTGCCTTGCGAGCAGAAGGAAAATTCAAACAGATTTCTGCTAGAAGACAAAATAAAATGCTTACAGTACCTGGTATTCCTATTCAGTCTCCCACTCAAGTACTAACCAGGCCCAACTCTGTTTAGTTTCTGAGATCAGACGGGATCAGGCGATGTCAGAGTGGTTTGGCCATAAGCAACAGTTAGTTGGAAATGTGCCGTTTTTCTTGCCTTGCCTTGCCTTGCGCCCAGAAGGAAAATTCTTGCCTTGCGAGCAGAAGGAAAATTCAAACAGATTTCTGCAAGAAGACAAAATAAAATGCTTACAGTACCTGGTATTCCTAGGCAGTCTCCCACTCAAGTACTAACCAGGCCCAACTCTGTTTAGCTTCTGAGATCAGACGGGATCAGGCGTTGTCAGAGTGGTTTGGCCATAAGCAACAGTTAGTTGGAAATGTGCCGTTTTTCTTGCCTTGCCTTGCGCCCAGAAGGAAAATTCTTGCCTTGCGAGCAGAAGGAAAATTCAAACAGATTTCTGCTAGAAGACAAAATAAAATGCTTACAGTACCTGGTATTCCTAGGCAGTCTCCCACTCAAGTACTAACCAGGCCCAACTCTGTTTAGCTTCTGAGATCAGACGGGATCAGGCGTTGTCAGAGTGGTTTGGCCATAAGCAACAGTTAGTTGGAAATGTGCCGTTTTTCTTGCCTTGCCTTGCGACCAGAAGGAAAATTCTTGCCTTGCGAGCAGAAGGAAAATTCAAACAGATTTCTGCAAGAAGACAAAATAAAATGCTTACAGTACCTGGTATTACTAGGCAGTCTCCCACTCAAGTACTAAACAGGCCCAACTCTGTTTAGCTTCTCAGATCAGACAGGATCAGGCATTGTCAGAGTGGTTTGGACATAAGCAATAGTCTGGAAATGTGCCGTTTTTCTTGCCTTGCCTTGCGATCAGAAGGAAAATTCTTGCCTTGCGACCAGAAGGAAAATTCAAACAGATTTCTGCAAGAAGACAAAATAAAATGCTTACAGTACCTGGTATTCCTAGGCAGTCTCCCACTCAAGTACTAACCAGGCCCAACTCTGTTTAGCTTCTGACATCAGACGGGATCAGGCGTTGTCAGAGTGGTTTGGCCATAAGCAACAGTTAGTTGGAAATGTGCCGTTTTTCTTGCCTTGCCTTGCCTTGCGCCCAGAAGGAAAATTCTTGCCTTGCGAGCAGAAGGAAAATTCAAACAGATTTCTGCTAGAAGACAAAATAAAATGCTTACAGTACCTGGTATTCCTAGGCAGTCTCCCACTCAAGTACTAACCAGGCCCAACTCTGTTTAGCTTCTGAGATCAGACGGGATCAGGCGTTGTCAGAGTGGTTTGGCCGTAAGCAACAGTTAGTTGGAAATGTGCCGTTTTTCTTGCCTTGCCTTGCGACCAGAAGGAAAATTCTTGCCTTGCGAGCAGAAGGAAAATTCAAACAGATTTCTGCAAGGAGACAAAATAAAATGCTTACAGTACCTGGTATTCCTAGGCAGTCTCACACTCAAGTACTAACCAGGCCCAACTCTGTTTAGCTTCTCAGATCAGACAGGATCAGGCATTGTCAGAGTGGTTTGGACGTAAACAACAGTCTGGAAATGTGTGCCTTGCCTTGCCTTGCCTTGCCTTGCCTTGCCTTGCCTTGCCTTGCCTTGCCTTGCCTTGCCTTGCCTTGCCTTGCGCCCAGAAGGAAAATTCTTGCCTTGCGAGCAGAAGGAAAATTCAAACAGATTTCTGCAAGAAGACAAAATAAAATGCTTACAGTACCTGGTATTCCTAGGCAGTCTCCCACTCAAGTACTAACCAGGCCCAACTCTGTTTAGCTTCTGAGATCAGACGGGATCAGGCGTTGTCAGAGTGGTTTGGCCATAAGCAACAGTTAGTTGGAAATGTGTCGTTTTTCTTGCCTTGCCTTGCCTTGCGCCCAGAAGGAAAATTCTTGCCTTGCGAGCAGAAGGAAAATTCAAACAGATTTCTGCTAGAAGACAAAATAAAATGCTTACAGTACCTGGTATTCCTAGGCAGTCTCCCACTCAAGTACTAACCAGGCCCAACTCTGTTTAGCTTCTGAGATCAGACGGGATCAGGCGTTGTCAGAGTGGTTTGGCCATAAGCAACAGTTAGTTGGAAATGTGCCGTTTTTCTTGCCTTGCCTTGCCTTGCGACCAGAAGGAAAATTCTTGCCTTGCGAGCAGAAGGAAAATTCAAACAGATTTCTGCAAGAAGACAAAATAAAATGCTTACAGTACCTGGTATTCCTAGGCAGTCTCCCACTCAAGTACTAACCAGGCCTAACTCTGTTTAGCTTCTGAGATCAGACGGGATCAGGCGTTGTCAGAGTGGTTTGGCCATAAGCAACAGTGAGTTGGAAATGTGCCGTTTTTCTTGCCTTGCCTTGCCTTGCGCCCAGAAGGAAAATTCTTGCCTTGCGAGCAGAAGGAAAATTCAAACAGATTTCTGCTAGAAGACAAAATAAAATGCTTACAGTACCTGGTATTCCTAGGCAGTCTCCCACTCAAGTACTATCCAGGCCCAACTCTGTTTAGCTTCTGAGATCAGACGGGATCAGGCGTTGTCAGAGTGGTTTGGCCATAAGCAGCAGTTAGTTGGAAATGTGCCGTTTTTCTTGCCTTGCCTTGCGACCAGAAGGAAAATTCTTGCCTTGCGAGCAGAAGGAAAATTCAAACAGATTTCTGCAAGAAGACAAAATAAAATGCTTACAGTACCTGGTATTACTAGGCAGTCTCCCACTCAAGTACTAAACAGGCCCAACTCTGTTTAGTTTCTGAGATCTGACAGGATCAGGCGTTGTCAGAGTGGTTTGGCCGTAAGCAACAGCTTGTTGGAAATGTGCCATTTTTCTTGCCTTGCGCCCAGAAGGAAAATTCTTGCCTTGCGACCAGAAGGAAAATTCAAACAGATTTCTGCTAGAAGACAAAATAAAATGCTTACAGTACCTGGTATTCCTAGGCAGTCTCCCACTCAAGTACTAACCAGGCCCAACTCTGTTTAGCTTCTGAGATCAGACGGGATCAGGCGTTGTCAGAGTGGTTTGGCCATAAGCAACAGTTAGTTGGAAATGTGCCGTTTTTCTTGCCTTGCCTTGCCTTGCCTTGCGCCCAGAAGGAAAATTCTTGCCTTGCGAGCAGAAGGAAAATTCAAACAGATTTCTGCAAGAAGACAAAATAAAATGCTTACAGTACCTGGTATTCCTAGGCAGTCTCCCACTCAAGTACTAACCAGGCCCAACTCTGTTTAGCTTCTCAGATCAGACGGGATCAGGCGTTGTCAGAGTGGTTTGGCCATAAGCAACAGTTAGTTGGAAATGTGCCGTTTTTCTTGCCTTGCCTTGCCTTGCGCCCAGAAGGAAAATTCTTGCCTTGCGAGCAGAAGGAAAATTCAAACAGATTTCTGCTAGAAGACAAAATAAAATGCTTACAGTACCTGGTATTCCTATTCAGTCTCCCACTCAAGTACTAACCAGGCCCAACTCTGTTTAGTTTCTGAGATCAGACGGGATCAGGCGATGTCAGAGTGGTTTGGCCATAAGCAACAGTTAGTTGGAAATGTGCCGTTTTTCTTGCCTTGCCTTGCCTTGCGCCCAGAAGGAAAATTCTTGCCTTGCGAGCAGAAGGAAAATTCAAACAGATTTCTGCAAGAAGACAAAATAAAATGCTTACAGTACCTGGTATTCCTAGGCAGTCTCCCACTCAAGTACTAACCAGGCCCAACTCTGTTTAGCTTCTGAGATCAGACGGGATCAGGCGTTGTCAGAGTGGTTTGGCCATAAGCAACAGTTAGTTGGAAATGTGCCGTTTTTCTTGCCTTGCCTTGCGCCCAGAAGGAAAATTCTTGCCTTGCGAGCAGAAGGAAAATTCAAACAGATTTCTGCTAGAAGACAAAATAAAATGCTTACAGTACCTGGTATTCCTAGGCAGTCTCCCACTCAAGTACTAACCAGGCCCAACTCTGTTTAGCTTCTGAGATCAGACGGGATCAGGCGTTGTCAGAGTGGTTTGGCCATAAGCAACAGTTAGTTGGAAATGTGCCGTTTTTCTTGCCTTGCCTTGCGACCAGAAGGAAAATTCTTGCCTTGCGAGCAGAAGGAAAATTCAAACAGATTTCTGCAAGAAGACAAAATAAAATGCTTACAGTACCTGGTATTACTAGGCAGTCTCCCACTCAAGTACTAAACAGGCCCAACTCTGTTTAGCTTCTCAGATCAGACAGGATCAGGCATTGTCAGAGTGGTTTGGACATAAGCAATAGTCTGGAAATGTGCCGTTTTTCTTGCCTTGCCTTGCGATCAGAAGGAAAATTCTTGCCTTGCGACCAGAAGGAAAATTCAAACAGATTTCTGCAAGAAGACAAAATAAAATGCTTACAGTACCTGGTATTCCTAGGCAGTCTCCCACTCAAGTACTAACCAGGCCCAACTCTGTTTAGCTTCTGACATCAGACGGGATCAGGCGTTGTCAGAGTGGTTTGGCCATAAGCAACAGTTAGTTGGAAATGTGCCGTTTTTCTTGCCTTGCCTTGCCTTGCGCCCAGAAGGAAAATTCTTGCCTTGCGAGCAGAAGGAAAATTCAAACAGATTTCTGCTAGAAGACAAAATAAAATGCTTACAGTACCTGGTATTCCTAGGCAGTCTCCCACTCAAGTACTAACCAGGCCCAACTCTGTTTAGCTTCTGAGATCAGACGGGATCAGGCGTTGTCAGAGTGGTTTGGCCGTAAGCAACAGTTAGTTGGAAATGTGCCGTTTTTCTTGCCTTGCCTTGCGACCAGAAGGAAAATTCTTGCCTTGCGAGCAGAAGGAAAATTCAAACAGATTTCTGCAAGGAGACAAAATAAAATGCTTACAGTACCTGGTATTCCTAGGCAGTCTCACACTCAAGTACTAACCAGGCCCAACTCTGTTTAGCTTCTCAGATCAGACAGGATCAGGCATTGTCAGAGTGGTTTGGACGTAAACAACAGTCTGGAAATGTGCGCCTTGCCTTGCCTTGCCTTGCCTTGCCTTGCCTTGCCTTGCCTTGCCTTGCCTTGCCTTGCCTTGCCTTGCCTTGCCTTGCCTTGCCTTGCCTTGCCTTGCCTTGCCTTGCGCCCAGAAGGAAAATTCTTGCCTTGCGAGCAGAAGGAAAATTCAAACAGATTTCTGCAAGAAGACAAAATAAAATGCTTACAGTACCTGGTATTCCTAGGCAGTCTCCCACTCAAGTACTAACCAGGCCCAACTCTGTTTAGCTTCTGAGATCAGACAGGATCAGACGTTGTCAGAGTGGTTTGGCCATAAGCAACAGTTAGTTGGAAATGTGCCGTTTTTCTTGCCTTGCCTTGCGCCCAGAAGGAAAATTCTTGCCTTGCGAGCAGAAGGAAAATTCAAACAGATTTCTGCAAGGAGACAAAATAAAATGCTTACAGTACTTGCTATTCCTAGGCAGTCTCACACTCAAGTACTAACCAGGCCCAACTCTGTTTAGCTTCTCAGATCAGACAGGATCAGGCATTGTCGATTTCTGCAAGAAGACAAAATAAAATGCTTACAGTACCTGGTATTCCTAGGCAGTCTCCCACTCAAGTACTAACCAGGCCCAACTCTGTTTAGCTTCTGAGATCAGACAGGATCAGACGTTGTCAGAGTGGTTTGGCCATAAGCAACAGTTAGTTGGAAATGTGCCGTTTTTCTTGCCTTGCCTTGCGCCCAGAAGGAAAATTCTTGCCTTGCGAGCAGAAGGAAAATTCAAACAGATTTCTGCAAGGAGACAAAATAAAATGCTTACAGTACTTGGTATTCCTAGGCAGTCTCACACTCAAGTACTAACCAGGCCCAACTCTGTTTAGCTTCTCAGATCAGACAGGATCAGGCATTGTCAGAGTGGTTTGGACGTAAACAACAGTCTGGAAATGTGCGCCTTGCCTTGCCTTGCCTTGCCTTGCCTTGCCTTGCCTTGCCTTGCCTTGCCTTGCCTTGCCTTGCCTTGCCTTGCCTTGCCTTGCCTTGCCTTGCCTTGCCTTGCCTTGCCTTGCCTTGCCTTGCGCCCAGAAGGAAAATTCTTGCCTTGCGAGCAGAAGGAAAATTCAAACAGATTTCTGCAAGAAGACAAAATAAAATGCTTACAGTACCTGGTATTCCTAGGCAGTCTCCCACTCAAGTACTAACCAGGCCCAACTCTGTTTAGCTTCTGAGATCAGACGGGATCAGGCGTTGTCAGAGTGGTTTGGCCATAAGCAACAGTTAGTTGGAAATGTGCCGTTTTTCTTGCCTTGCCTTGCCTTGCGCCCAGAAGGAAAATTCTTGCCTTGCGAGCAGAAGGAAAATTCAAACAGATTTCTGCAAGAAGACAAAATAAAATGCTCACAGTACCTGGTATTCCTAGGCAGTCTCCCACTCAAGTACTAACCAGGCCCAACTCTGTTTAGCTTCTGAGATCAGACAGGATCAGGCGTTGTCAGAGTGGTTTGGCCATAAGCAACAGTTAGTTGGAAATGTGCCGTTTTTCTTGCCTTGCCTTGCGACCAGAAGGAAAATTCTTGCCTTGCGAGCAGAAGGAAAATTCAAACAGATTTCTGCAAGAAGACAAAATAAAATGCTTACAGTACCTGGTATTACTAGGCAGTCTCCCACTCAAGTACTAAACAGGCCCAACTCTGTTTAGTTTCTGAGATCTGACAGGATCAGGCGTTGTCAGAGTGGTTTGGCCGTAAGCAACAGCTTGTTGGAAATGTGCCATTTTTCTTGCCTTGCGATCAGAAGGAAAATTCTTGCCTTGCGACCAGAAGGAAAATTCAAACAGATTTCTGCAAGAAGACAAAATAAAATGCTTACAGTACCTGGTATTCCTAGGCAGTCTCCCACTCAAGTACTAACCAGGCCCAACTCTGTTTAGCTTCTGACATCAGACGGGATCAGGCGTTGTCAGAGTGGTTTGGCCATAAGCAACAGTTAGTTGGAAATGTGCCGTTTTTCTTGCCTTGCCTTGCGCCCAGAAGGAAAATTCTTGCCTTGCGAGCAGAAGGAAAATTCAAACAGATTTCTGCAAGGAGACAAAATAAAATGCTTACAGTACCTGGTATTCCTAGGCAGTCTCACACTCAAGTACTAACCAGGCCCAACTCTGTTTAGCTTCTCAGATCAGACAGGATCAGGCATTGTCAGAGTGGTTTGGACGTAAACAACAGTCTGGAAATGTGCGCCTTGCCTTGCCTTGCCTTGCCTTGCCTTGCCTTGCCTTGCCTTGCCTTGCCTTGCCTTGCCTTGCCTTGCCTTGCCTTGCCTTGCCTTGCCTTGCCTTGCCTTGCCTTGCCTTGCCTTGCCTTGCGCCCAGAAGGAAAATTCTTGCCTTGCGAGCAGAAGGAAAATTCAAACAGATTTCTGCAAGAAGACAAAATAAAATGCTTACAGTACCTGGTATTCCTAGGCAGTCTCCCACTCAAGTACTAACCAGGCCCAACTCTGTTTAGCTTCTGAGATCAGACGGGATCAGGCGTTGTCAGAGTGGTTTGGCCATAAGCAACAGTTAGTTGGAAATGTGTCGTTTTTCTTGCCTTGCCTTGCCTTGCGCCCAGAAGGAAAATTCTTGCCTTGCGAGCAGAAGGAAAATTCAAACAGATTTCTGCTAGAAGACAAAATAAAATGCTTACAGTACCTGGTATTCCTAGGCAGTCTCCCACTCAAGTACTAACCAGGCCCAACTCTGTTTAGCTTCTGAGATCAGACGGGATCAGGCGTTGTCAGAGTGGTTTGGCCATAAGCAACAGTTAGTTGGAAATGTGCCGTTTTTCTTGCCTTGCCTTGCCTTGCGACCAGAAGGAAAATTCTTGCCTTGCGAGCAGAAGGAAAATTCAAACAGATTTCTGCAAGAAGACAAAATAAAATGCTTACAGTACCTGGTATTCCTAGGCAGTCTCCCACTCAAGTACTAACCAGGCCTAACTCTGTTTAGCTTCTGAGATCAGACGGGATCAGGCGTTGTCAGAGTGGTTTGGCCATAAGCAACAGTGAGTTGGAAATGTGCCGTTTTTCTTGCCTTGCCTTGCCTTGCGCCCAGAAGGAAAATTCTTGCCTTGCGAGCAGAAGGAAAATTCAAACAGATTTCTGCTAGAAGACAAAATAAAATGCTTACAGTACCTGGTATTCCTAGGCAGTCTCCCACTCAAGTACTATCCAGGCCCAACTCTGTTTAGCTTCTGAGATCAGACGGGATCAGGCGTTGTCAGAGTGGTTTGGCCATAAGCAGCAGTTAGTTGGAAATGTGCCGTTTTTCTTGCCTTGCCTTGCGACCAGAAGGAAAATTCTTGCCTTGCGAGCAGAAGGAAAATTCAAACAGATTTCTGCAAGAAGACAAAATAAAATGCTTACAGTACCTGGTATTACTAGGCAGTCTCCCACTCAAGTACTAAACAGGCCCAACTCTGTTTAGTTTCTGAGATCTGACAGGATCAGGCGTTGTCAGAGTGGTTTGGCCGTAAGCAACAGCTTGTTGGAAATGTGCCATTTTTCTTGCCTTGCGCCCAGAAGGAAAATTCTTGCCTTGCGACCAGAAGGAAAATTCAAACAGATTTCTGCTAGAAGACAAAATAAAATGCTTACAGTACCTGGTATTCCTAGGCAGTCTCCCACTCAAGTACTAACCAGGCCCAACTCTGTTTAGCTTCTGAGATCAGACGGGATCAGGCGTTGTCAGAGTGGTTTGGCCATAAGCAACAGTTAGTTGGAAATGTGCCGTTTTTCTTGCCTTGCCTTGCCTTGCCTTGCGCCCAGAAGGAAAATTCTTGCCTTGCGAGCAGAAGGAAAATTCAAACAGATTTCTGCAAGAAGACAAAATAAAATGCTTACAGTACCTGGTATTCCTAGGCAGTCTCCCACTCAAGTACTAACCAGGCCCAACTCTGTTTAGCTTCTGAGATCAGACGGGATCAGGCGTTGTCAGAGTGGTTTGGCCATAAGCAACAGTTAGTTGGAAATGTGCCGTTTTTCTTGCCTTGCCTTGCCTTGCGCCCAGAAGGAAAATTCTTGCCTTGCGAGCAGAAGGAAAATTCAAACAGATTTCTGCTAGAAGACAAAATAAAATGCTTACAGTACCTGGTATTCCTATTCAGTCTCCCACTCAAGTACTAACCAGGCCCAACTCTGTTTAGTTTCTGAGATCAGACGGGATCAGGCGATGTCAGAGTGGTTTGGCCATAAGCAACAGTTAGTTGGAAATGTGCCGTTTTTCTTGCCTTGCCTTGCCTTGCGCCCAGAAGGAAAATTCTTGCCTTGCGAGCAGAAGGAAAATTCAAACAGATTTCTGCAAGAAGACAAAATAAAATGCTTACAGTACCTGGTATTCCTAGGCAGTCTCCCACTCAAGTACTAACCAGGCCCAACTCTGTTTAGCTTCTGAGATCAGACGGGATCAGGCGTTGTCAGAGTGGTTTGGCCATAAGCAACAGTTAGTTGGAAATGTGCCGTTTTTCTTGCCTTGCCTTGCGCCCAGAAGGAAAATTCTTGCCTTGCGAGCAGAAGGAAAATTCAAACAGATTTCTGCTAGAAGACAAAATAAAATGCTTACAGTACCTGGTATTCCTAGGCAGTCTCCCACTCAAGTACTAACCAGGCCCAACTCTGTTTAGCTTCTGAGATCAGACGGGATCAGGCGTTGTCAGAGTGGTTTGGCCATAAGCAACAGTTAGTTGGAAATGTGCCGTTTTTCTTGCCTTGCCTTGCGACCAGAAGGAAAATTCTTGCCTTGCGAGCAGAAGGAAAATTCAAACAGATTTCTGCAAGAAGACAAAATAAAATGCTTACAGTACCTGGTATTACTAGGCAGTCTCCCACTCAAGTACTAAACAGGCCCAACTCTGTTTAGCTTCTCAGATCAGACAGGATCAGGCATTGTCAGAGTGGTTTGGACATAAGCAATAGTCTGGAAATGTGCCGTTTTTCTTGCCTTGCCTTGCGATCAGAAGGAAAATTCTTGCCTTGCGACCAGAAGGAAAATTCAAACAGATTTCTGCAAGAAGACAAAATAAAATGCTTACAGTACCTGGTATTCCTAGGCAGTCTCCCACTCAAGTACTAACCAGGCCCAACTCTGTTTAGCTTCTGAGATCAGACGGGATCAGGCGTTGTCAGAGTGGTTTGGCCATAAGCAACAGTTAGTTGGAAATGTGTCGTTTTTCTTGCCTTGCCTTGCCTTGCGCCCAGAAGGAAAATTCTTGCCTTGCGAGCAGAAGGAAAATTCAAACAGATTTCTGCTAGAAGACAAAATAAAATGCTTACAGTACCTGGTATTCCTAGGCAGTCTCCCACTCAAGTACTAACCAGGCCCAACTCTGTTTAGCTTCTGAGATCAGACGGGATCAGGCGTTGTCAGAGTGGTTTGGCCATAAGCAACAGTTAGTTGGAAATGTGCCGTTTTTCTTGCCTTGCCTTGCCTTGCGACCAGAAGGAAAATTCTTGCCTTGCGAGCAGAAGGAAAATTCAAACAGATTTCTGCAAGAAGACAAAATAAAATGCTTACAGTACCTGGTATTCCTAGGCAGTCTCCCACTCAAGTACTAACCAGGCCTAACTCTGTTTAGCTTCTGAGATCAGACGGGATCAGGCGTTGTCAGAGTGGTTTGGCCATAAGCAACAGTGAGTTGGAAATGTGCCGTTTTTCTTGCCTTGCCTTGCCTTGCGCCCAGAAGGAAAATTCTTGCCTTGCGAGCAGAAGGAAAATTCAAACAGATTTCTGCTAGAAGACAAAATAAAATGCTTACAGTACCTGGTATTCCTAGGCAGTCTCCCACTCAAGTACTATCCAGGCCCAACTCTGTTTAGCTTCTGAGATCAGACGGGATCAGGCGTTGTCAGAGTGGTTTGGCCATAAGCAGCAGTTAGTTGGAAATGTGCCGTTTTTCTTGCCTTGCCTTGCGACCAGAAGGAAAATTCTTGCCTTGCGAGCAGAAGGAAAATTCAAACAGATTTCTGCAAGAAGACAAAATAAAATGCTTACAGTACCTGGTATTACTAGGCAGTCTCCCACTCAAGTACTAAACAGGCCCAACTCTGTTTAGTTTCTGAGATCTGACAGGATCAGGCGTTGTCAGAGTGGTTTGGCCGTAAGCAACAGC
The DNA here is from genome assembly GCF_027579695.1 of Neoarius graeffei. Lineage (NCBI taxonomy): Eukaryota > Metazoa > Chordata > Actinopteri > Siluriformes > Ariidae > Neoarius > Neoarius graeffei. The sequence continues at coordinate 1,127,189 of NW_026869982.1, forward strand.
TTGTTGGAAATGTGCCATTTTTCTTGCCTTGCGCCCAGAAGGAAAATTCTTGCCTTGCGACCAGAAGGAAAATTCAAACAGATTTCTGCTAGAAGACAAAATAAAATGCTTACAGTACCTGGTATTCCTAGGCAGTCTCCCACTCAAGTACTAACCAGGCCCAACTCTGTTTAGCTTCTGAGATCAGACGGGATCAGGCGTTGTCAGAGTGGTTTGGCCATAAGCAACAGTTAGTTGGAAATGTGCCGTTTTTCTTGCCTTGCCTTGCGACCAGAAGGAAAATTCTTGCCTTGCGAGCAGAAGGAAAATTCAAACAGATTTCTGCAAGAAGACAAAATAAAATGCTTACAGTACCTGGTATTACTAGGCAGTCTCCCACTCAAGTACTAAACAGGCCCAACTCTGTTTAGCTTCTCAGATCAGACAGGATCAGGCATTGTCAGAGTGGTTTGGACATAAGCAATAGTCTGGAAATGTGCCGTTTTTCTTGCCTTGCCTTGCGATCAGAAGGAAAATTCTTGCCTTGCGACCAGAAGGAAAATTCAAACAGATTTCTGCAAGAAGACAAAATAAAATGCTTACAGTACCTGGTATTCCTAGGCAGTCTCCCACTCAAGTACTAACCAGGCCCAACTCTGTTTAGCTTCTGACATCAGACGGGATCAGGCGTTGTCAGAGTGGTTTGGCCATAAGCAACAGTTAGTTGGAAATGTGCCGTTTTTCTTGCCTTGCCTTGCCTTGCGCCCAGAAGGAAAATTCTTGCCTTGCGAGCAGAAGGAAAATTCAAACAGATTTCTGCTAGAAGACAAAATAAAATGCTTACAGTACCTGGTATTCCTAGGCAGTCTCCCACTCAAGTACTAACCAGGCCCAACTCTGTTTAGCTTCTGAGATCAGACGGGATCAGGCGTTGTCAGAGTGGTTTGGCCGTAAGCAACAGTTAGTTGGAAATGTGCCGTTTTTCTTGCCTTGCCTTGCGACCAGAAGGAAAATTCTTGCCTTGCGAGCAGAAGGAAAATTCAAACAGATTTCTGCAAGGAGACAAAATAAAATGCTTACAGTACCTGGTATTCCTAGGCAGTCTCACACTCAAGTACTAACCAGGCCCAACTCTGTTTAGCTTCTCAGATCAGACAGGATCAGGCATTGTCAGAGTGGTTTGGACGTAAACAACAGTCTGGAAATGTGCGCCTTGCCTTGCCTTGCCTTGCCTTGCCTTGCCTTGCCTTGCCTTGCCTTGCCTTGCCTTGCCTTGCCTTGCCTTGCCTTGCCTTGCCTTGCCTTGCCTTGCCTTGCCTTGCCTTGCCTTGCGCCCAGAAGGAAAATTCTTGCCTTGCGAGCAGAAGGAAAATTCAAACAGATTTCTGCAAGAAGACAAAATAAAATGCTTACAGTACCTGGTATTCCTAGGCAGTCTCCCACTCAAGTACTAACCAGGCCCAACTCTGTTTAGCTTCTGAGATCAGACAGGATCAGACGTTGTCAGAGTGGTTTGGCCATAAGCAACAGTTAGTTGGAAATGTGCCGTTTTTCTTGCCTTGCCTTGCGCCCAGAAGGAAAATTCTTGCCTTGCGAGCAGAAGGAAAATTCAAACAGATTTCTGCAAGGAGACAAAATAAAATGCTTACAGTACTTGGTATTCCTAGGCAGTCTCACACTCAAGTACTAACCAGGCCCAACTCTGTTTAGCTTCTCAGATCAGACAGGATCAGGCATTGTCGATTTCTGCAAGAAGACAAAATAAAATGCTTACAGTACCTGGTATTCCTAGGCAGTCTCCCACTCAAGTACTAACCAGGCCCAACTCTGTTTAGCTTCTGAGATCAGACAGGATCAGACGTTGTCAGAGTGGTTTGGCCATAAGCAACAGTTAGTTGGAAATGTGCCGTTTTTCTTGCCTTGCCTTGCGCCCAGAAGGAAAATTCTTGCCTTGCGAGCAGAAGGAAAATTCAAACAGATTTCTGCAAGGAGACAAAATAAAATGCTTACAGTACTTGGTATTCCTAGGCAGTCTCACACTCAAGTACTAACCAGGCCCAACTCTGTTTAGCTTCTCAGATCAGACAGGATCAGGCATTGTCAGAGTGGTTTGGACGTAAACAACAGTCTGGAAATGTGCGCCTTGCCTTGCCTTGCCTTGCCTTGCCTTGCCTTGCCTTGCCTTGCCTTGCCTTGCCTTGCCTTGCCTTGCCTTGCCTTGCCTTGCCTTGCCTTGCCTTGCGCCCAGAAGGAAAATTCTTGCCTTGCGAGCAGAAGGAAAATTCAAACAGATTTCTGCAAGAAGACAAAATAAAATGCTTACAGTACCTGGTATTCCTAGGCAGTCTCCCACTCAAGTACTAACCAGGCCCAACTCTGTTTAGCTTCTGAGATCAGACAGGATCAGACGTTGTCAGAGTGGTTTGGCCATAAGCAACAGTTAGTTGGAAATGTGCCGTTTTTCTTGCCTTGCCTTGCGCCCAGAAGGAAAATTCTTGCCTTGCGAGCAGAAGGAAAATTCAAACAGATTTCTGCAAGGAGACAAAATAAAATGCTTACAGTACTTGGTATTCCTAGGCAGTCTCACACTCAAGTACTAACCAGGCCCAACTCTGTTTAGCTTCTCAGATCAGACAGGATCAGGCATTGTCGATTTCTGCAAGAAGACAAAATAAAATGCTTACAGTACCTGGTATTCCTAGGCAGTCTCCCACTCAAGTACTAACCAGGCCCAACTCTGTTTAGCTTCTGAGATCAGACAGGATCAGACGTTGTCAGAGTGGTTTGGCCATAAGCAACAGTTAGTCGGAAATGTGCCGTTTTTCTTGCCTTGCCTTGCGCCCAGAAGGAAAATTCTTGCCTTGCGAGCAGAAGGAAAATTCAAACAGATTTCTGCAAGGAGACAAAATAAAATGCTTACAGTACTTGGTATTCCTAGGCAGTCTCACACTCAAGTACTAACCAGGCCCAACTCTGTTTAGCTTCTCAGATCAGACAGGATCAGGCATTGTCAGAGTGGTTTGGACGTAAACAACAGTCTGGAAATGTGCGCCTTGCCTTGCCTTGCCTTGCCTTGCCTTGCCTTGCCTTGCCTTGCCTTGCCTTGCCTTGCCTTGCCTTGCCTTGCCTTGCCTTGCCTTGCCTTGCCTTGCCTTGCCTTGCCTTGCCTTGCGCCCAGAAGGAAAATTCTTGCCTTGCGAGCAGAAGGAAAATTCAAACAGATTTCTGCAAGAAGACAAAATAAAATGCTTACAGTACCTGGTATTCCTAGGCAGTCTCCCACTCAAGTACTAACCAGGCCCAACTCTGTTTAGCTTCTGAGATCAGACGGGATCAGGCGTTGTCAGAGTGGTTTGGCCATAAGCAACAGTTAGTTGGAAATGTGTCGTTTTTCTTGCCTTGCCTTGCCTTGCGCCCAGAAGGAAAATTCTTGCCTTGCGAGCAGAAGGAAAATTCAAACAGATTTCTGCTAGAAGACAAAATAAAATGCTTACAGTACCTGGTATTCCTAGGCAGTCTCCCACTCAAGTACTAACCAGGCCCAACTCTGTTTAGCTTCTGAGATCAGACGGGATCAGGCGTTGTCAGAGTGGTTTGGCCATAAGCAACAGTTAGTTGGAAATGTGCCGTTTTTCTTGCCTTGCCTTGCCTTGCGACCAGAAGGAAAATTCTTGCCTTGCGAGCAGAAGGAAAATTCAAACAGATTTCTGCAAGAAGACAAAATAAAATGCTTACAGTACCTGGTATTCCTAGGCAGTCTCCCACTCAAGTACTAACCAGGCCTAACTCTGTTTAGCTTCTGAGATCAGACGGGATCAGGCGTTGTCAGAGTGGTTTGGCCATAAGCAACAGTGAGTTGGAAATGTGCCGTTTTTCTTGCCTTGCCTTGCCTTGCGCCCAGAAGGAAAATTCTTGCCTTGCGAGCAGAAGGAAAATTCAAACAGATTTCTGCTAGAAGACAAAATAAAATGCTTACAGTACCTGGTATTCCTAGGCAGTCTCCCACTCAAGTACTATCCAGGCCCAACTCTGTTTAGCTTCTGAGATCAGACGGGATCAGGCGTTGTCAGAGTGGTTTGGCCATAAGCAGCAGTTAGTTGGAAATGTGCCGTTTTTCTTGCCTTGCCTTGCGACCAGAAGGAAAATTCTTGCCTTGCGAGCAGAAGGAAAATTCAAACAGATTTCTGCAAGAAGACAAAATAAAATGCTTACAGTACCTGGTATTACTAGGCAGTCTCCCACTCAAGTACTAAACAGGCCCAACTCTGTTTAGTTTCTGAGATCTGACAGGATCAGGCGTTGTCAGAGTGGTTTGGCCGTAAGCAACAGCTTGTTGGAAATGTGCCATTTTTCTTGCCTTGCGCCCAGAAGGAAAATTCTTGCCTTGCGACCAGAAGGAAAATTCAAACAGATTTCTGCTAGAAGACAAAATAAAATGCTTACAGTACCTGGTATTCCTAGGCAGTCTCCCACTCAAGTACTAACCAGGCCCAACTCTGTTTAGCTTCTGAGATCAGACGGGATCAGGCGTTGTCAGAGTGGTTTGGCCATAAGCAACAGTTAGTTGGAAATGTGCCGTTTTTCTTGCCTTGCCTTGCCTTGCCTTGCGCCCAGAAGGAAAATTCTTGCCTTGCGAGCAGAAGGAAAATTCAAACAGATTTCTGCAAGAAGACAAAATAAAATGCTTACAGTACCTGGTATTCCTAGGCAGTCTCCCACTCAAGTACTAACCAGGCCCAACTCTGTTTAGCTTCTGAGATCAGACGGGATCAGGCGTTGTCAGAGTGGTTTGGCCATAAGCAACAGTTAGTTGGAAATGTGCCGTTTTTCTTGCCTTGCCTTGCCTTGCGCCCAGAAGGAAAATTCTTGCCTTGCGAGCAGAAGGAAAATTCAAACAGATTTCTGCTAGAAGACAAAATAAAATGCTTACAGTACCTGGTATTCCTATTCAGTCTCCCACTCAAGTACTAACCAGGCCCAACTCTGTTTAGTTTCTGAGATCAGACGGGATCAGGCGATGTCAGAGTGGTTTGGCCATAAGCAACAGTTAGTTGGAAATGTGCCGTTTTTCTTGCCTTGCCTTGCCTTGCGCCCAGAAGGAAAATTCTTGCCTTGCGAGCAGAAGGAAAATTCAAACAGATTTCTGCAAGAAGACAAAATAAAATGCTTACAGTACCTGGTATTCCTAGGCAGTCTCCCACTCAAGTACTAACCAGGCCCAACTCTGTTTAGCTTCTGAGATCAGACGGGATCAGGCGTTGTCAGAGTGGTTTGGCCATAAGCAACAGTTAGTTGGAAATGTGCCGTTTTTCTTGCCTTGCCTTGCGCCCAGA